>NW_026708779.1:680115-691646 GCF_902713425.1 Acipenser ruthenus
TGTTGAAGCTGACACCCTGGGAACCTTCAAGAAGCTGACACTTCGTGGGTTTTTCTGTTCATGGCTTGTGGTGTTCAGATAATAAGAAAGGTAATGAGTCACTCATTGTGGTGCAGACTTCAGGTGAATCTAAGTTTTTTACTCGTAACCGAGCCACGACAACAGGACCCCCTTGCTCTGTGTGTGTGTGTGTGTCTCAGCGTGTGTGTGTGAGTGTCTCAGTGTGTGTGTCAGTGTGTGTGTCAGTGTGTGTGTCTCAATATCAGTGTGTCAGTGTGTGTGTGTGTGTCGGTGTGTGTGTCACTGTGTGTGTCTGTGTGTGTGTGTGTCTCAGTGTGTGTGTGTGTGTGTGTCACTGTGTATCTGTGTGTGTGTGAGAGTGTGTGAGTGTGTGTGTGTCAGTGTGTGTGTGTGTGTGTGTGTGTGTGTGTGTGTGTGTGTGTCTGGTTGTGTGTGTGTGTATGTGTGTCAGTGTGTGTGTCTGTGTGTGTGTGTCTCAGTGTGTGTGTGTGTCACTGTGTATCTGTGTGTGTGTGAGAGTGTGTGAGTGTGTGTGTGTCAGTGTGTGTGTGTGTGTGTGTGTGTGTGTCTGTGTGTGTGTGTGTCTGGTTGTGTGTGTGTGTATGTGTGTCAGTGTGTGTGTCTGTGTGTGTGTGTCTCAGTGTGTGTGTGTGTCACTGTGTATCTGTGTGTGTGTGAGAGTGTGTGAGTGTGTGTGTGTCAGTGTGTGTGTGTGTGTGTCTGTGTGTGTGTCTCAATGTCAGTGTGTGTGTCTGGTTGTGTGTGTCTGGTTGTGTGTGTCACTGTGTGTGTCTGTGTGTTTGTGTGTGTCTGGTTGTGTGTGTCTGGTTGTGTGTGTGTGTGTGTGTCTGGTTGTGTCTCAGTGTGTGTGTCTCAGTGTGTGTGTGTGTGTCTCAGTGTGCGTGTGTATGTGTGTCAGTGTGTGTGTGTGTGTGTCTGGTTGTGTGTGTGTCTCAGTGTCAGTGTGTGTGTGTGTCCGTGTGTGTGTGTGTGTGTATGTGTCTGGTTGTGTGTGTGTGTGTGTCAGGTTGTGTGTGTGTGTGTGTGTGTGTCAGTGTAAGTGTGTGTGTGTGTGTGTGTGTGTCTGTGTGTGTGTGTGTGTGTGTAAGTGTGTGTGTGTGTGTGTCTCAGTGTGTGTGTGTGTTTGTTTTGTATCTGCACACACAGTAGGAAGCAGATGCCTGCAGGTTTGTACATGCAGACTTACACTGTAGAAGGAAGGAAATCACACAATTAAAATAACCACCGGCAGTTTCGAAGTCTCTTTACCGCACTCATAACATTTCGGAATGAGAAAATGCCTTTCGACCCACGAAGGCTCGTCCCTTCTCCTCACACCTGTTATATCTGAGGTTACCCAGATTAACATGGAAGGGGGTTTGGGGTCAAAGTGTGCGGCCATATATTCTTCAGAAGCTGTTCTGTTTGGAGCCAGAAAATAAATAAAATGCACAGCTACTGAAACCGGAACTGGTGTTGTGTTTTTTTTTCAAAATGATCGCTGCATCAGTACAGGGTACAATTCTACGATGCATTTCTCGCAACATTCGCCTACAGGAAATGATGTGAGCTTCCACCCTGTGCAGTGCTGCTGTTTTGCAGAGCTGTGAGGACGCAGAAATACTGAAGTATTTGTACTTAAACCAGCGTTTGTCATTTGGAGTGAAAGACTGAGTGGCTTCATTCCACTGTCAGGTAAGTGCATTTCAAGTTCCTTATAACGATTCTGCAGGATTACAATGCTTCCCTGTGCTTTACCAGACCTCTCTGTGCTTTACAATGCTTCCCTATACTTCACCAGATCTCTCTGTGCTTTACAATGCTTCCCTATGCTTTACCAGATCTCTCTGTGCTTTACAATGCTTCCCTATGCTTTACCAGACCTCTCTGTGCTTTACAATGCTTCCCTATGCTTTACCAGACCTCTCTGTGCTTTACAATGCTTCCCTATGCTTTACCACACCTCTCTGTGCTTTACAATGCTTCCCTATGCTTTACCAGACCTCTCTGTGCTTTACAGTGCTTCCCTATGCTTTACCAGACCTCTCTGTGCTTTACAATGCTTCCCTATGCTTTACCCGACCTCTCTGTGCTTTACAATGCTTCCCTATGCTTTACCAGACCTCTCTGTGCTTTACAATGCTTCCCTATGCTTTACCAGATCTCTCTGTGCTTTACAATGCTTCCCTATGCTTTACCAGACCTCTCTGTGCTTTACAATGCTTCCCTATGCTTTACCAGACCTCTCTGTGCTTTACAATGCTTCCCTATGCTTTACCAGACCTCTCTGTGCTTTACAATGCTTCCCTATGCTTTACCAGACCTATCTGTGATTTACAATGCTTCCCTATACAAACGTCACATGCAATCGGTTCCTTTTTAATTCTTGATAATCTTTATAACACAGCGCTGCTATTGGCTCTCTCCTCATGACGATTTGTGTATAAAAAAGAGAAGTCAAAAAGTGAAGATTCAGTCCCGCTGTTCTGGACTTGAGGTAAGACGGATCAGCCGGTTCTGTTTGTTTTTCGTCCCAGCTGATCAATTTTGCGTCTCTGTTCATTCCGATTCATTCTCCTATTTCAGTCCAGCGCTGAAGAAAATTACTCTGCTGAAAATATCGACTTGTTTCTTTCTCTTTCTCCAGATTCGTTTTCGGGGGGGGGGGGGGGCACCAAACCCAATATAAACACATTTTCAAAACAAATCCATTCACTGGTCCGTGTGTTTACCTCGAGTTTTCCGGTCTGCGTTAAGAATTCAATTGATACCCGTTAAGCCACCGGCGTCTCTCAATCCCAGCTGAGAAACGATGGCTTTAATAATTGATGAGGCGCTTATTAACATGCGGCGACGTCTGCTTGTAAATCGAAAGTAAAAGGCTTGGACGATTTTAAAAGCCAATTTAGTTGTTTCACAGAAGAAAAATAAATTAAATAAATGCAATCCAGTTTTTTGTGTTATTTTATGGAGTGAGTTCGTTTCTGGACCGAATTTACTGCGCTTGATTGACAGTAGGTGCAGAAAATGCTTCAAGTGATCCTCTGCGTGTGGATCGGGAGGGGGGAGGGGAGAGGGGAGAGGGGAGAGGGGAGAGGGGAGGGGAGAGGGGAGAGGGGAGGGGGGAGTGGGGGAGGAGAGGGGAGAGGGGAGGGGGGAGGGTGGAGAGGGGAGGGGAGAGGAGGAAGGGAGGGGGGGAGGGAGGAGGAGGGGGGAGGATGGGGAGGAAGCGGGGAAGGGGGAGGGAGGAGGATGGCAGGGGGGAGGGGGGGAAGGGAGGATTGATTTTGACATTCAATTTGAAGCAGTTTTTTTAAAAAAATTTAATATTTGCACAGCATCTTTTCTGTGGTTTGCTTTCTATTATCTCTTAAAATACGTTTCACGTGTCCAAGTTTTACATCTAAATAAAACAGGGTCAGTAGTAGCCGCTAGAGGGCGCTAAACAGCGCTGTTGAAATAATAGTAAAAATTGCTTTAATAGTAACACAGTTAGGGTTAGGGGTTGAGATTAGGGTTAGGGGTAGGGGGTAGATTTGGGGGTTAGGAGGCTAGCAGGTACCTATTGGCCCATTCCTATGGGATGGTTTTTGCACAATACCAATATCTCTGTTTGTACGTTTCCATTATACCCAGCACATGCAACTCCCGAGACTTGCTGGAGTTTTTTTTATCAATATTTGATTACAGTTAATATACTTTCTTTTGCTGATAGATTCTGCACACGTTTCGTTCTCATCCCTGATTCCCACAAACAGGTCTGTGAAGTTCTTATCCGGTTGGTGAAGAAGGAACAGCGGAGATGAATCCCGCAGCGCTCTCCATTCTTCTTCTGTCTGCCGCGGCATTGCTGGAGCTTCCACAGGTTGTGCTTCTATAGATTTCGTTGTCCTGCGCTTACCTGCTTGTCTTTCGTAACTAAGGCTGGATTTGTTTTTTCACAGATTTCACAATTTCCGTTAAAATGTACCCTTTTGCAGTTCCCTGGTGGAAATTCACGTCTCTGAAAGAATAGTGTAAAGTATACATATATAGGGCAGCAGTGTGGAGTAGTGGTCAGGGCTCTGGACTCTTGACCGGAGGGTCGTGGGTTCAATCCCAGGTGGGGGACACTGCTGCTGTACCCTTGAGCAAGGTACTTTACCTAGATTGCTCCAGTAAAAACCCAACTGTATAAATGGGGAATTGTATGTAAAAATAATGTGAAATAATGTGATATCTTGTAACAATTGTAAGTCGCCCTGGATAAGGGCGTCTGCTAAGAAATAAATAATAATAATAATAATAATAATAATAATAATAATAATAATAATAATAATAATAATATCAGTCACGTATGTGCCCGTGCAGATCATTAACAGATTGGTTTATGATCCTTTGTTTGTTTTTTTTCAGATACAATGTGACTCCGCTATACTAATGGACCTCGCTGAAGAGTCTCTCGATGATCAGTACATCGGCTGTAGAAATGAGATGTTAAAAACAGTTCAGGAAACGCATCTTCCGTCCGAATTAAACAGAAACACGGAATTTCAAACCGCATGGAAAAGGGCTGAAAACGAAATGGGACAAAGAATCCAGTCGAAACTGAGTTCCGAGCAAGCCACAGCCATCTATGTGTACACCATAAACGATGTTTACAAAAAGTTCAATCGCGCAGTGAGAACAGGAGGAATGAATTATACCGAATTCCCGTTCAAGGCGTGGCATTTTCATTTGACAGACGCCCTGAAGACACTGAAATCCATGAAGCCGAAATGCTATGAAGTGTTCAGAGGAGTGAAAAACGCCACGCAGGTTATAGGGAACATTGTACGATTCGGACAGTTCACTTCAACCTCTGTAAACAAAACCGTAGCGGAGCGTTTTGGAACAGGAACGCTGTTCACAATACGAACCTGCCTCGGAGTGTCCATTAAAAAATATTCAGCGTACTCGAATGAAAAGGAGGTCCTCATCCCACCTTTTGAGAGATTTAAAGTGATGGAAGTCAATGGGAAAGAAATCCGACTGGAACATATTGAAGACCACACAAGTTATTTCAACTGTCTGGGAGGTGAGACTGTGTGTTTATAATCCAGCACACTCTGACTGTCTCCTGTGTTATTTGGTCGCTCATAGTCATGCAAATACTCTAGATACAGCAGGAGCATTGGGGGAGCAATCCCATCTGTATTGACGTGGTAATTAATAGAGGAGGGGTCACCTTTATAAGCACCCCCTGTGTATTACTAAAACACAGTTTCGTGTGAATGTGACCGGTCTGATTCAGTGGGAAACTGTATTCAGCTGACTGGTGTCTAACGCCAACGTTAGACCACTAGTGCCCCCTAGTGTAATAAAGTGTAAAAGCACAGAGAGGTGTGGTAAAGCATAGGGAAGCATTGTAAAGCACAGAGAGGTCTGGTAAAGCATAGGGAAGCATTGTAAAGCACAGAGAGGTCTGGTAAAGCATAGGGAAGCATTGTAAAGCACAGAGAGGTGTGGTAAAGCATAGGGAAGCATTGTAAAGCACAGAGAGGTGTGGTAAAGCATAGGGAAGCATTGTTAAGCACAGAGAGGTCTGGTAAAGCATAGGGAAGCATTGTAAAGCACAGAGAGGTCTGGTAAAGCATAGGGAAGCATTGTAAAGCACAGAGAGGTGTGGTAAAGCACAGGGAAGCATTGTAAAGCACAGAGAGGCCTGGTAAAGCATAGGGAAGCATTGTAAAGCACAGGGAGGTCTGGGAAAGCATAGGGAAGCATTGTAAAGCACAGAGAGGTGTGGTAAAGCACAGGGAAGCATTGTAAAGCACAGAGAGGTCTGGTAAAGCATAGGGAAGCATTATAAAGCACAGAGAGGTGTGGTAAAGCATAGGGAAGCATTGTAAAGCACAGAGAGGTCTGGTAAAGCATAGGGAAGCATTGTAAAGCACAGAGAGGTGTGGTAAAGCACAGGGAAGCATTGTAAAGCACAGAGAGGTCTGGTAAAGCATAGGGAAGCATTGTAAAGCACAGAGAGGTCTGGTAAAGCATAGGGAAGCATTGTAAAGCACAGAGAGGTCTGGTAAAGCATAGGGAAGCATTGTAAAGCACAGAGAGGTCTGGTAAAGCATAGGGAAGCATTGTAAAGCACAGAGAGGTCTGGTAAAGCATAGGGAAGCATTGTAAAGCACAGAGAGGTCTGGTAAAGCATAGGGAAGCATTGTAAAGCACAAAGAGGTGTGGTAAAGCATAGGGAAGCATTGTAAAGCACAGAGAGGTCTGGTAAAGCATAGGGAAGCATTGTAAAGCACAAAGAGGTGTGGTAAAGCATAGGGAAGCATTGTAAAGCACAGAGAGGTCTGGTAAAGCATAGGGAAGCATTGTAAAGCACAGAGAGGTCTGGTAAAGCATAGGGAAGCATTGTAAAGCACAGAGAGGTGTGGTAAAGCATAGGGAAGCATTGTAAAGCACAGAGAGGTCTGGTAAAGCATAGGGAAGCATTGTAAAGCACAGAGAGGTCTGGTAAAGCATAGGGAAGCATTGTAAAGCACAGAGAGGTCTGGTAAAGCATAGGGAAGCATTGTAAAGCACAGAGAGGTCTGGTAAAGCATAGGGAAGCATTGTAAAGCACAGAGAGGTCTAGTAAAGCATAGGGAAGCATTGTAAAGCACAGAGAGGTGTGGTAAAGCATAGGGAAGCATTGTAAAGCACAGAGAGGTCTGGTAAAGCATAGGGAAGCATTGTAAAGCACAGAGAGGTCTGGTAAAGCATAGGGAAGCATTGTAAAGCACAGAGCGGTCTGGTAACAGCTGCGTCATGGCTTCTCGAAATGAAAGAATTAGACAAAACGAATATAAGGAATTCTTAATTTATTAATCTATGTCTGAATTGTATTACAGTACCCGGGTTTGAACATATTGACAGGAGGGGACAGTGTGAGGCTAAGCAATTCACCAGTGTTAACATCAAATGAACATCCAAACAGGGCGAAACTAGTTAGTTGTCAAAATTAGCATTAAACCGTGCAGAACTAGTTATTAGTTATTGAATTAGCATTTAGACATGACTCCAGATCTCCCTATACCCAATTGATTTGTATTATTATTATTATTATTATTATTATTATTATTATTATTATTATTATTATTATATTAAGTGGTTGTTTGTTTGTTGCGGTCCTCAGGGTATGCTGATAAACCCCAGATGAGTCCCGCTGTGATCGCTGGGATAGTGATCGCTGTGGTCCTGGCAGTCCTATCGATCACAGTGTATCTGAAGAGAACGCGCTGTGCTTCAATGGAAGGTGAGGGGGGGGGGAGAGAGAGGGAGACAGACACAGAAGGAGAGGGAGAGGGAGAGGGAGACACGGGGAGAGAGAGGGGGAGAGAAAGGGAGGGGAGAGGGAGGAGGGAAAGAGAGGGAGGGAGGGAGGGGGAGAGAGAGAGACGAGAGAGGGAGACACAGAGAGAGGGAGACACGGAGAGAGGGAGGGAGACAGACACAGAGAGAGAGACGGAGACAGACACGGAGAGAGAGGGAGGGAGACACAGAGGGAGGGAGACACGGAGAGAGGGAGGGAGACAGACACAGAGAGAGAGACGGAGACAGACACGGAGAGAGAGGGAGGGAGACACAGAGAGAGAGAGACAGAGAGGGAGGGGAGGGAAGAGAGATTGATCGATCGATCTTTGAAACCAATCGAGTCTCCTGAATCTACTACAAGACCTCTATAAAATATATTTTTTATTTTATTTTATTTAATTATTATTTTGCTCACAAAATTTTTTTTTTTTTTTTTTTTTTTTTTTTTAATTAACTAAACGTTACCCCTTCATTACAGCAGGACCGGATGCAGCGTCGCCACCCCCTTCCGAAACCGTCGCACTGAACGAGAGGACCGCGGCTCGGACAGCCTGAGACACCGGCACGAATAAAACCGACAGCGGACCCCGTGAAAACAACACGCCCGCAGAGCGGCACTGTCCCGGAGAGGAGAGGCGCGCCTTCACCCGGGACTGTATAAAGAACGACAGGACAGTCAATCCCGTGGTGCAGCGCGGTGCTCCCTTACAGGCGACATTTCTGGAGCCCACTCAGCACTGAATACATTGCGGGGATGCTGTGCTGCAGCGCCAGGATATATCAGTATACTTTTAATAACAGGTACAACATGTCGTTAATGTAAAGTGACTGGGTGTTATTTATGTGAATTAGTGTTTGATTATGTCAAGCGTTTTGCCAGGGCCGTCTGTGTGTGTCTCTCTGTCTGTGTCTCAGTGTGTGTCTGAGTGTGTGTGTGTGTCTCTGTCTGTGTGTGTGTCTGTCTCTGTGTGCCTCAGTGTGTGTGTATCTGTCTCTGTCTGTCTGTGTGTGTCTGTCTCTGTGTGTGTGTGTGTGTGTGTGTCTCAGTGTGTGTGTCTCTCTGTCTGTGTCTCAGTGTGTGTCTGAGTGTGTGTGTGTGTCTCTGTCTGTGTGTGTGTCTGTCTCTGTGTGCCTCAGTGTGTGTGTATCTGTCTCTGTCTGTCTGTGTGTGTCTGTCTCTGTGTGTGTCTGTCTCTGTGTGTGTGTGTGTGTGTCTCAGTGTGTGTGTCTCTCTGTCTGTGTCTCAGTGTGTGTCTGAGTATGTGTGTCTCTGTGTGTGTGTCTCTGTCTGTGTGTGTGTGTGTGCCTCAGTGTGTGTGTGTGTGTGTGTGTGTCTCAGTATGTGTGTCTATCTGTCTCTGTGCGTGCGTGCGTGTGTGTGTGTGCGTGCCTTCTGTTTCACAGCCTCACACAGAGTGTATAACTGCAGGTTCAAAGACCTTCCTCACACACACACACACACTGACACACACTGACACACACACACTGACACACACACACACACTGAGACACACACACACACACTGAGACACACACACACACTGAGACACACACACACACACACACTGAGACACACACACTGACACACACACTGAGGCACACACACACACGGTTTTGCTGTTGTGCATTTTTAGAAACACATTTTGGTTCATTTTTGTTTTATTTGATTTTTTTAATTACTAAATCATATTTTCAGTTGTGCATGAATAAAAAAAATACGATTTCTATACGATTGTTTTGTCCTGACATTAAACGTTTCTCAGATTAGTCCTTTAAAGTCATGCTGACATCATGAGAAAGTTTCCAAACGAGAGGAGGCCCCATTCAGCCCATCTTGCTCGTTTGGTTGTTAGTAGTTTATTGATCCCAGAATCTCATCAAGCAGCTTCTTGAAGGATCCCAGGGTGTCAGCTTCAACAACAACACCTTGGTCTCCAATTAGATCTGGATGTGGGAGCGGGTGAAGGTTCAAAAACTCATCAGACAAGCGTGTCAATTCAACAGCAATCTTAATTTAACTCAGATTAATAACAACGATACATGAATACCAACTCGCACTGAAAACACAATACCCACTAAAAATACAGACAGCTTTAAAATGTCTTTATCCAAGGAATATGTAGTACCAGGCACATAGTCTCACCAACACCAATTATAGTTACATATATTATTATTATTAGTTTATTTAGCAGACGCCTTTATCCAAGGCGACTTACAGAGACTAGGGTGTGTGAACTATGCATCAGCTGCAGAGTCACTTACAATTACGTCTCACCCGAAAGACGGAGCACAAGGAGGTGAAGTGACTTGCTTAGGGTCACACAATGAGTCAGTGGCTGAGGTGGGATTTGAACCGGGGACCTCCTGGTTACAAGCCCTTTTCTTTAACCACTGAGCAAGTCACTGAACCTCCTTGTGCTCCGTCCTTCAGGATGAGACGTCAAACAAACAAGCACCTATTGGAAGTGACTCTGCAGCAGCCACTGACTCCCTGTGTGTGTGTGTGACCCTGAGCAAGTCACTGAACCTCCTTGTGCTCCGTCCTTCAGGATGAGACGTCAAACAAACGAGCTCCTATTGGAAGTGACTCTGCAGCAGCCACTGACTCCCTGTGTGTGTGTGACCCTGAGCAAGTCACTGAACCTCCTTGTGCTCCGTCCTTCAGGATGAGACATCAAACAAACAAGCTCCTATTGGAAGTGACTCTGCAGCAGCCACTGACTCCCTGTGTGTGTGTGACCCTGAGCAAGTCACTGAACCTCCTTGTGTTCCGTCCTTCAGGATGAGACATCAAACAAACAAGCTCCTATTGGAAGTGACTCTGCAGCAGCCACTGACTCCCTGTGTGTGTGTGACCCTGAGCAAGTCACTGAACCTCCTTGTGCTCCGTCCTTCAGGATGAGACGTCAAACAAACGAGCTCCTATTGGAAGTGACTCTGCAGCAGCCACTGACTCCCTGTGTGTGTGTGTGACCCTGAGCAAGTCACTGAACCTCCTTGTGCTCCGTCCTTCAGGATGAGACATCAAACAAACAAGCTCCTATTGGAAGTGACTCTGCAGCAGCCACTGACTCCCTGTGTGTGTGTGACCCTGAGCAAGTCACTGAACCTCCTTGTGCTCCGTCCTTCAAGATGAGACGTCAAACAAACGAGCTCCTATTGGAAGTGACTCTGCAGCACGCACTGGGATGTGTTGTCCATTTAGCTAACTGTGGGGCTGTTATCAAATGCTTATTTATATTAAACTCCAATACAAAATATAAATGCCAGTAGACATATTTAAAAAAAAAAAAAAAACCGTTGTAGTTCCTAAGATTTCCGCAAGGGGGCAGTGTGTCGCCAGAAACACGACAGTACGGTAATTGAGGAATGATGATACGTCAGCTTATTTTATTTATTTATTTTTTTAAATTAACATTATTTAGCTCAAGTTATTTCGGAGGGGGGGGGGTCTGTCTGTCCGTGCATCCGTCTGTCTGTATTACAAAATCCAATTGGGGAGACTGTTCCTAATAAAGTGGCCAGGCAAGGTTTTTTCGAAGCGATCTCTCCACAAAGACACAGAATTCATTTTGAATGATGCTTTAAAAGCAGTTTATTTCAGTAAAGCAAAGCCGTGGAAACAGCGCGTACAGTGTGAAAAAATAATACAATATGTTATAGACTATTACTTTAAAAAACACAGTGATCCTGTTAATAAAGCTAATAAGAGGTGAGAGAATGGATTTTAAAGATGGTCAGCGCTCCTTTAAAGGGAGGGGCCGGTGATCATGTTAATAAAGCTAATAAGAGGTGAGAGAATGGATTTTAAAGA
Organism: Acipenser ruthenus; assembly: GCF_902713425.1. NCBI lineage: Eukaryota > Metazoa > Chordata > Actinopteri > Acipenseriformes > Acipenseridae > Acipenser > Acipenser ruthenus. The sequence goes on from NW_026708779.1 coordinate 691,277, forward strand.
TGGTCAGCGCTCCTTTAAAGGGAGGGGCCGGTGATCATGTTAATAAAGCTAATAAGAGGTGAGAGAATGGATTTTAAAGATGGTCAGCGCTCCTTTAAAGGGAGGGGCCGGTGATCATGTTAATAAAGCTAATAAGAGGTGAGAGAATGGATTTTAAAGATGGTCAGCGCTCCTTCACAGGGAGGGTATCCATTCCAGACGTGGAAGCGGGGCTGCGTTGCCGTGGTGACTCGGGGTTGGTCTGGCGCTCACACCGCGGCTCTGTCTTTGAACCCGCAGATGTAAGCTTTATTGCCGCTGCATTTGTCATCGTTCCACTTGCCGGTGTCTGAGGAGATGAAAACAGAAACAACATTTTAGGTCTAAACTC
>NW_026708780.1:7500-10000 GCF_902713425.1 Acipenser ruthenus
CAGCCACAGACTCCAAAGGACGGCTCCAAACGGGTCCTTCACATGCATTCTGACACCTCGGGTCCTGACTTAGTCAAACCATTTTGATCAAAAAACCCTGTCGACGGAAATCTCCGCGGACCCCCCCGTTGTACCTTGACCGCGGGACCCTGAAGGGAGGGAGGTCCCGGGTCCTTGGGAACAGGAGTCGCCGCCGCCCCGCAGCCCCGTTTCGCCTCCGCCCTCGGCAGACTTCCACAAACGGCCCCGAGGTGGCCATGGTCATCTAATGTTAAAGATAGGGAACATGACCATGTTTTTTTGAAAACTTTGATTCTGACGGAGCCGAAAAAGTCCGGACTCTGGTCATATAATGTTAAAGATAGGGATTTCCCTCCGAAAATTCCCCTCAACATGACCATGGCTCCCAAATCACCTCCGGAGAAGGTAGACATGACCAGAGACTGAAAGGGAACGCACGGAGGAGCCAAGGGCGCAAACCCCAGTTCTCGAGCCGGAAATGGGAGCCTCCAGGCCCGCATGAACGGGCGCCCGGGCACGGGAGGTCAACCCCCCCCCCCTTCCCGCAACGTGACCAGAGCTTGGCCAGGTCCTTAAGGGGGCTTAGCCCGGTCCTGAGCCCGAGGAACGGGGCCTCCAGCCCGGCCTGAACCGGCGCCGGGCGCGGGAGGGGGCCACCGGGCAGACTTCCAAGGGAGGATGTCGCCAGGGGGTGAAGGGGGACCCTGACCGGGGTGCAGGGCCTCCCACACGGCTTAGATCGGTCGCTCGTGCCCTTAGAATGAACCTCCGTCCTGACTTAGAAATATTTTTTTGATCGAAAATGCCGTGCCCCTAGTAATATGCACCTACCTCCCCAGTGTATCTGCCATCTAGTTGCATTAAGGGAGGAAGCCACGAGTTCACAGGGACCTCCTGGAACTCTCGCTCCGTAACACATAGCAAATCTGTCCCTTCAGAAGAAGGTAACTTTTAATTGGAGCTCTGGTCATGTCAGCTACTTCTGCCCATGGTCATGTAGGCTAATTCTGCCTCTGGTCATGTCAGCTAATTCCGCCTATGGTCATATTAGCTAATTCCGCCTCTGGTCATGTCAGCTAACTCCGCCTATGGTCATGTCAGCTAACTGTGCCTATGGTCATGTCAGCTAACTGTGCCTATGGTCATGTCAGCTAACTCCGCCTATGGTCATGTCAGCTACTTCTGCCCATGGTCATGTCAGCTACTTCTGCCTATGGTCATGTCAGCTACTTCTGCCTATGGTCATGTCAGCTAACTGTGCCTATGGTCATGTCAGCTAACTGTGCCTATGGTCATGTCAGCTAACTCCGCCTATGGTCATGTCAGCTAACTGTGCCTATGGTCATGTCAGCTAACTGTGCCTATGGTCATGTCAGCTACTTCTGCCCATGGTCATGTCAGCTACTTCTGCCTATGGTCATGTCAGCTACTTCTGCCTATGGTCATGTCAGCTACTTCTGCCTATGGTCATGTCAGCTAACTGTGCCTATGGTCATGTCAGCTACTTCTGCCCATGGTCATGTCAGCTACTTCTGCCCATGGTCATGTCAGCTACTTCTGCCCATGGTCATGTCAGCTACTTCTGCCTATGGTCATGTCAGCTACTTCTGCCTATGGTCATGTCAGCTACTTCTGCCTATGGTCATGTCAGCTAACTGTGCCTATGGTCATGTCAGCTACTTCTGCCCATGGTCATGTCAGCTACTTCTGCCCATGGTCATGTCAGCTACTTCTGCCCATGGTCATGTCAGCTACTTCTGCCCATGGTCATGTCAGCTAATTCCGCCTCTGGTCATGTCAGCTAATTCCGCCTCTGGTCATGTCAGCTAATTCCGCCTCTGGTCATGTCAGCTAACTGTGCCTATGGTCATGTCAGCTAACTGTGCCTCTGGTCATGTAGGCTAATTCCGCCTATGGTCATGTCAGCTAATTCCGCCTCTGGTCATGTCAGCTAACTGTGCCTATGGTCATGTTACTGAATGGGGACCCAGGCTATGGCTCGCACTTGCCCCGGGCAGGGTTCCACGGCCCCGGGCTGGCTCCCACCACCCAGGCCTCTGCTCCCACTGCCCCGGCTTGGGTTCCACGGCCCCGGCTTGGGTTCCACAGCCCCGGGGACAGTTCCCGCCTCCCACCACCCAGGCCTCTGCTCCCACTGCCCCAGCTTGGGTTCCACGGCCCCGGGCTGGCTCCCACCACCCAGGCCTCTGCTCCCACTGCCCCGGCTTGGGTTCCACCGCCCCGGGCAGGGTTCCACGGCCCCGGGGACAGCCCCCGCCTCCCACCACCCCGGCTTGGGTTCCACGGCCCCGGGGACAGCTCCAGCCTTTGCCCCGGCTTGGGTTCCACGGCCCCGGGCTGGCTCCCACCACCCAGGCCTCTGCTCCCACTGCCCCGGCTTGGGTTCCACGGCCCCGGGGACAGCTCCAGCCTTTGCCCCGGCTTGGGTTCCACGGCCCCGGGCTGGCTCCCACCACCC
>NW_026708780.1:20000-22500 GCF_902713425.1 Acipenser ruthenus
CCAGCATCGACATCGCCCGGGGGGAGGGGGACGGGACACGCGCGGATCGGGGGGAAGGAACTCAGGCAAGGCGACTTAACCGCAATGGAAATCATCCCGACCTGGCTCCTGGCTCCTAAACCGGCACGAGAACCGCCCCTCTCAATGGACACGTGCGAGGCGCGCTCACATCCTGCCCAGAAATAGAACCTCAATCCCCGGGCTTCAGCGTACAACACCGTGAAGTCTCAAGCGTTCGGCCCGATCCTTGGACTCCCATCCGGAGAGAGCGATGGTGTGGCGACCAAACTCGGCTCCGCTCACCCCAGTCCACGGTAGGGTGGGTCGGGCAGGGTTCCTCAGATCAAGCACGGTAAGACTTGGGTCTATAATGCGCGCGCGTGCGTATGGATTTCGTGAAGGACCCTTTGCCCACAACAGAGAGAGACCATCCGGGAAGACAAGGAGGAATCCCGTCAACTCCTGCCCAGCCACAGACTCCAAAGGACGGCTCCAAACGGGTCCTTCACATGCATTCTGACACCTCGGGTCCTGACTTAGTCAAACCATTTTGATCAAAAAACCCTGTCGACGGAAATCTCCGCGGACCCCCCCGTTGTACCTTGACCGCGGGACCCTGAAGGGAGGGAGGTCCCGGGTCCTTGGGAACAGGAGTCGCCGCCGCCCCGCAGCCCCGTTTCGCCTCCGCCCTCGGCAGACTTCCACAAACGGCCCCGAGGTGGCCATGGTCATCTAATGTTAAAGATAGGGAACATGACCATGTTTTTTTGAAAACTTTGATTCTGACGGAGCCGAAAAAGTCCGGACTCTGGTCATATAATGTTAAAGATAGGGATTTCCCTCCGAAAATTCCCCTCAACATGACCATGGCTCCCAAATCACCTCCGGAGAAGGTAGACATGACCAGAGACTGAAAGGGAACGCACGGAGGAGCCAAGGGCGCAAACCCCAGTTCTCGAGCCGGAAATGGGAGCCTCCAGGCCCGCATGAACGGGCGCCCGGGCACGGGAGGTCAACCCCCCCCCCCTTCCCGCAACGTGACCAGAGCTTGGCCAGGTCCTTAAGGGGGCTTAGCCCGGTCCTGAGCCCGAGGAACGGGGCCTCCAGCCCGGCCTGAACCGGCGCCGGGCGCGGGAGGGGGCCACCGGGCAGACTTCCAAGGGAGGATGTCGCCAGGGGGTGAAGGGGGACCCTGACCGGGGTGCAGGGCCTCCCACACGGCTTAGATCGGTCGCTCGTGCCCTTAGAATGAACCTCCGTCCTGACTTAGAAATATTTTTTTGATCGAAAATGCCGTGCCCCTAGTAATATGCACCTACCTCCCCAGTGTATCTGCCATCTAGTTGCATTAAGGGAGGAAGCCACGAGTTCACAGGGACCTCCTGGAACTCTCGCTCCGTAACACATAGCAAATCTGTCCCTTCAGAAGAAGGTAACTTTTAATTGGAGCTCTGGTCATGTCAGCTACTTCTGCCCATGGTCATGTAGGCTAATTCTGCCTCTGGTCATGTCAGCTAATTCCGCCTATGGTCATATTAGCTAATTCCGCCTCTGGTCATGTCAGCTAACTCCGCCTATGGTCATGTCAGCTAACTGTGCCTATGGTCATGTCAGCTAACTGTGCCTATGGTCATGTCAGCTAACTCCGCCTATGGTCATGTCAGCTACTTCTGCCCATGGTCATGTCAGCTACTTCTGCCTATGGTCATGTCAGCTACTTCTGCCTATGGTCATGTCAGCTAACTGTGCCTATGGTCATGTCAGCTAACTGTGCCTATGGTCATGTCAGCTAACTCCGCCTATGGTCATGTCAGCTAACTGTGCCTATGGTCATGTCAGCTAACTGTGCCTATGGTCATGTCAGCTACTTCTGCCCATGGTCATGTCAGCTACTTCTGCCTATGGTCATGTCAGCTACTTCTGCCTATGGTCATGTCAGCTACTTCTGCCTATGGTCATGTCAGCTAACTGTGCCTATGGTCATGTCAGCTACTTCTGCCCATGGTCATGTCAGCTACTTCTGCCCATGGTCATGTCAGCTACTTCTGCCCATGGTCATGTCAGCTACTTCTGCCTATGGTCATGTCAGCTACTTCTGCCTATGGTCATGTCAGCTACTTCTGCCTATGGTCATGTCAGCTAACTGTGCCTATGGTCATGTCAGCTACTTCTGCCCATGGTCATGTCAGCTACTTCTGCCCATGGTCATGTCAGCTACTTCTGCCCATGGTCATGTCAGCTACTTCTGCCCATGGTCATGTCAGCTAATTCCGCCTCTGGTCATGTCAGCTAATTCCGCCTCTGGTCATGTCAGCTAATTCCGCCTCTGGTCATGTCAGCTAACTGTGCCTATGGTCATGTCAGCTAACTGTGCCTCTGGTCATGTAGGCTAATTCCGCCTATGGTCATGTCAGCTAATTCCGCCTCTGGTCATGTCAGCTAACTGTGCCTATGGTCATGTTACTGAATGGGGACCCAGGCTATGGCTCGCACTTGCCCC
>NW_026708780.1:32500-35381 GCF_902713425.1 Acipenser ruthenus
ACCGTCACGAAGCTACGCGGTACGGGGGACCGCAGGTCAGCCAGAGGAATGCATTTCAGCTCCGGGGAAAAGACGCACGCGGCGGGGGGCTAAACCCGCCGGTCCTCCCCAGGCTCGAGCCAGACCACTCGATGGAAGGGCTCCCGGGCTTCTCGACCTCGCTCGGAAGGGTCGGCGTCCCCCCCTCTCTCTCTCCTCCCTGGGAAGGAAGGAAGGAAGGAAGGGAAACCCTCTCTCGACGGCGTCCGACCGTAGGGTTTCGGGAGGAACCGCCGTGCCTGAACACCGGCGCGACACCGGCCCGCAGGGGCCCTCCCTAGTCGGAACGTAAAAGCCAATCGTGTGGGAAAACCTCCGCCCCGGGAAGGAACGCAGGCAGGGGCGACTTAACCGCACGGGAAATCCTCCCCCAACACGGCTCCTGCCCGGGCACGAGGCCTCCGGAACCGGCCCGACAGCTCAACCGACCAGCATCGACATCGCCCGGGGGGAGGGGGACGGGACACGCGCGGATCGGGGGGAAGGAACTCAGGCAAGGCGACTTAACCGCAATGGAAATCATCCCGACCTGGCTCCTGGCTCCTAAACCGGCACGAGAACCGCCCCTCTCAATGGACACGTGCGAGGCGCGCTCACATCCTGCCCAGAAATAGAACCTCAATCCCCGGGCTTCAGCGTACAACACCGTGAAGTCTCAAGCGTTCGGCCCGATCCTTGGACTCCCATCCGGAGAGAGCGATGGTGTGGCGACCAAACTCGGCTCCGCTCACCCCAGTCCACGGTAGGGTGGGTCGGGCAGGGTTCCTCAGATCAAGCACGGTAAGACTTGGGTCTATAATGCGCGCGCGTGCGTATGGATTTCGTGAAGGACCCTTTGCCCACAACAGAGAGAGACCATCCGGGAAGACAAGGAGGAATCCCGTCAACTCCTGCCCAGCCACAGACTCCAAAGGACGGCTCCAAACGGGTCCTTCACATGCATTCTGACACCTCGGGTCCTGACTTAGTCAAACCATTTTGATCAAAAAACCCTGTCGACGGAAATCTCCGCGGACCCCCCCGTTGTACCTTGACCGCGGGACCCTGAAGGGAGGGAGGTCCCGGGTCCTTGGGAACAGGAGTCGCCGCCGCCCCGCAGCCCCGTTTCGCCTCCGCCCTCGGCAGACTTCCACAAACGGCCCCGAGGTGGCCATGGTCATCTAATGTTAAAGATAGGGAACATGACCATGTTTTTTTGAAAACTTTGATTCTGACGGAGCCGAAAAAGTCCGGACTCTGGTCATATAATGTTAAAGATAGGGATTTCCCTCCGAAAATTCCCCTCAACATGACCATGGCTCCCAAATCACCTCCGGAGAAGGTAGACATGACCAGAGACTGAAAGGGAACGCACGGAGGAGCCAAGGGCGCAAACCCCAGTTCTCGAGCCGGAAATGGGAGCCTCCAGGCCCGCATGAACGGGCGCCCGGGCACGGGAGGTCAACCCCCCCCCCCTTCCCGCAACGTGACCAGAGCTTGGCCAGGTCCTTAAGGGGGCTTAGCCCGGTCCTGAGCCCGAGGAACGGGGCCTCCAGCCCGGCCTGAACCGGCGCCGGGCGCGGGAGGGGGCCACCGGGCAGACTTCCAAGGGAGGATGTCGCCAGGGGGTGAAGGGGGACCCTGACCGGGGTGCAGGGCCTCCCACACGGCTTAGATCGGTCGCTCGTGCCCTTAGAATGAACCTCCGTCCTGACTTAGAAATATTTTTTTGATCGAAAATGCCGTGCCCCTAGTAATATGCACCTACCTCCCCAGTGTATCTGCCATCTAGTTGCATTAAGGGAGGAAGCCACGAGTTCACAGGGACCTCCTGGAACTCTCGCTCCGTAACACATAGCAAATCTGTCCCTTCAGAAGAAGGTAACTTTTAATTGGAGCTCTGGTCATGTCAGCTACTTCTGCCCATGGTCATGTAGGCTAATTCTGCCTCTGGTCATGTCAGCTAATTCCGCCTATGGTCATATTAGCTAATTCCGCCTCTGGTCATGTCAGCTAACTCCGCCTATGGTCATGTCAGCTAACTGTGCCTATGGTCATGTCAGCTAACTGTGCCTATGGTCATGTCAGCTAACTCCGCCTATGGTCATGTCAGCTACTTCTGCCCATGGTCATGTCAGCTACTTCTGCCTATGGTCATGTCAGCTACTTCTGCCTATGGTCATGTCAGCTAACTGTGCCTATGGTCATGTCAGCTAACTGTGCCTATGGTCATGTCAGCTAACTCCGCCTATGGTCATGTCAGCTAACTGTGCCTATGGTCATGTCAGCTAACTGTGCCTATGGTCTCATGTCAGCTACTTCTGCCCATGGTCATGTCAGCTACTTCTGCCTATGGTCATGTCAGCTACTTCTGCCTATGGTCATGTCAGCTACTTCTGCCTATGGTCATGTCAGCTAACTGTGCCTATGGTCATGTCAGCTACTTCTGCCCATGGTCATGTCAGCTACTTCTGCCCATGGTCATGTCAGCTACTTCTGCCCATGGTCATGTCAGCTACTTCTGCCTATGGTCATGTCAGCTACTTCTGCCTATGGTCATGTCAGCTACTTCTGCCTATGGTCATGTCAGCTAACTGTGCCTATGGTCATGTCAGCTACTTCTGCCCATGGTCATGTCAGCTACTTCTGCCCATGGTCATGTCAGCTACTTCTGCCCATGGTCATGTCAGCTACTTCTGCCCATGGTCATGTCAGCTAATTCCGCCTCTGGTCATGTCAGCTAATTCCGCCTCTGGTCATGTCAGCTAATTCCGCCTCTGGTCATGTCAGCTAACTGTGCCTATGGTCATGTCAGCTAACTGTGCCTCTGGTCATGTAGGCTAATTCCGCCTATGGTCATGTC
>NW_026708781.1:0-35344 GCF_902713425.1 Acipenser ruthenus
ACATTGGGAAAGGGCCGTACTTATCAGTAAGTGTTTGAAATGCATGTGGGAAGATTTAAGATTGTGAAGAAGTTTTAATATGCTTCGTATTTGCGCATTGGTAACCTTACATAATTACGTTTTGATTAATGCCACTTCCTTACCTGACAGTAGTCAGGGTGACGATACAAGACCAAAGCCAATAAACCTGTTATTTTCCTGTCCTTTCATTACCATATTCTAGTGTGCTTGTTCAGAATATGCGTGAATCCTGAAAACGTCTTGCTAATATGTGAACAAAGCCAGCATTCACTTTATTGATCACCATGTGGAATAGCCGCTATTGGAACACACATGATTGTGTTAAAGATGTTAATAGACTTTCAATGTACACGTTTTAGAGCTGAACGTTTGTTGAGACAGTTCAAACGCTGTAGCAGTGTTTACCTATTTCATGGATGTTTGCTTTTTCGTCTTACTCTGGAAAAAATAATAATAGCAATAGAAAAATGTAGGCAAAACAATTTTTGAGAACCGCATTTGGGTGAAAAATGAACAGTTTCAAAACACATTTATAACGCATTGGATTCTATTATGGTGTTTCCGAGCTGTTGAATGTTTCTTATTATATACAGGTTTACTGGCTTGACAGAAAGGCGATTGACAAAAGAATGCCTCGTCCCTGCGTGGGCTTGAAACAGCAACGTTTTGGTTAAGCCGAACGCGCTCACCGATTACGTTGTTTTATTAGATAACACCCTCGGAGCCCAACAGAACACTGTATGCGTATAATTAAAATATTTACGGTTCAAATGGGAATCGTATTCATCAGATTTTAAGCACACGTTTGATAGACGTCACAGTGCAAAGGAGGAAGGCAGGCAATGCAAATGAGGCAACTGGCTCGTACTTTTTAAATCATACCAAAAAATTGAACCCAATTAAGCTTTTAACCGCCTGCAGTCTGGAATGAGTTTGAAATGTTATTGTAACAACTCACTGGGCTACAGCAATTGCATTATATGAAAGTGCTCCTGTTTATTTGTCACCGGCACAGCTACCGGTGCCACTCAGAGTTGGAGGGAGACGGTCGGCCACTTGCCCATAAAACAATACTTTCAGGGATCATTTCTATAGTGATTTGCTAGCGAAATGCGTTTTGAAAGTGTTTGGGCTCGCTACCCACGAGGAAGAGTGAGAGTGTTCGTTTTTGAGCGTGAAGAAGACAGCGAGTGTTGTTTTTGACCAACTGCTCGCTGTTATTGATGACCGCTCCAGTGTTCCTTAGGGGGCTGGAGGAAGCGGACACGTTCTGAGTGGGTGTCTACCAAAACGTAAGAAAGATGAACTACAGTTGCAAAGCACTGCTGCTTTTCGATGATTGATTAAAACTATCAAACTGACTGAAAACACGGATCGCATAATTGCGATTGGTTTCATACCAATACGCTTACATAACAGATATTGGTTATAGACAATGTCATATACACAGAAATGAACACGGACAGTGTTTATTAAGGGCTGACTCATTGACATGTTCGAGAGATCTAGGTGTACTGGACAAATCTACTGGATTATTTTCCATGTCGTAATTGTGCCGCCTGTGATAATGCGTTTGCGTTTTACAAGCCATACAACGAAAAAAGAGTACAGTGTCTTACAAGTGATGACCTGTGCTTCAACGCATGTCATTTATTTGTTTTTTTGTCCTTGCCATTTGCAATATGTTGGTAAAACTACTAGACAGTGACGATTGCGCATTGATGAGCAAGCATAAAAGTTCAATTAGGAGAAAAGATATCCATTCACCACTAGCTAGACATTTCGTAGATGCCAAACATTCCATTTCAGATCTGAAATACCGCAGCATACAAAAAATATTTCAAGCTCGAGGACGTGATAATCTCGATCAAAAACTATTACAATGTGAATCCAAATGGATCTTCTATCTCCATATGGTACAACCCGAGGGATTAAATGAAGCGCTAGGATTATCCTGTTTTCTGTGATATAATGCGCAACCATACTTGTCTTTCATAAGATCTGAAAATAAATTATAGCGCTTTGAGATTATGTCTGTTATTAGCAGATTGTTTAGAAATGTACTCAAATATGTTACAACTGTTCTGTCTACGAAATATATCTGTAACATTTATGTAATGCCTTTGTGGTTTTTTGATGAAGTTCATTTGCTAACAGACTGTTCTGATTTTGATTCAAACCGTGAAGCGATCGCTCTGTTTGCAGTATATTTTCTTTCAGTAAGAGGAGTGTCCTTGTGATTCCATACAAAATGCGACAAAACCTGTCGCCCTCCTTAATATAAACAGAAAAAGAACAAGTACACGCACACGCCAGGTGATTTACTGCAGCGTCAGACATGGGAGGTTCAGCAGTGTGCTGCAGCGTTGTGCAAAGTCGTCGGTGTAAGTCAGGATGGCCGAGCGGTCTAAGGCGCTGTGGTCAGGTCGCAGTCTCCATGGAGGCGTGGGCTCGAACCCCACTTCTGACAACAGTTCTTGTTAATTTATTTCTAAAACGTCCACCGAATGCTTGGTAATTTTACATGTTTTTCTTTTTAGTATTCAAATCACAGCTTTTTAAATGAGAGAAAGTCACCGCAAGCCCGCACCTCGCCACTTTCTTCACACTGCTAAACTGCCTCATAAAGATGAGACCTCTAATTATGCCTTTCCAATACTTTGAATGTGTTATTGTTGAGTTTAACATAACATCTTGGTAATCATAATGTCCACAGGCCTTGTTTTTCTCGGGTTTTATTAACGCGCTCCATGTGTGTGGCCGGTTAGCTCAGTTGGTTAGAGCGTGGTGCTAATAACGCCAAGGTCGCGGGTTCGATCCCCGTACGGGCCATGACTTTTCTTCTTTAAAGAAACCACAGCATTTGGAATGGTGCCAAAATGAACATTCTTTAACAAAATGAACCGGTGCGATATGAAGTAGAACCAGTAATATTTCAAATTCCTCATCTTTAAACATGTATTAGGAATGAACACATACAATTAAAAAGAAAGCTTACGTAGTCGGCAGGATTCGAACCTGCGCGGGGAAACCCCAATGGATTTCTAGTCCATCGCCTTAACCACTCGGCCACGACTACATGTTCTTACATTGGACTGTGAAATGATCCATATTATTGTCAAAAGAAGTAAAAGACACCCGCGGTAATGCTGCAGATGGCAGTATAGGCTAACATGAACCGAAGTCAAATGCCTTTGTTGAAACTCCATCGATTTATACAAGGCAAGCACACGTGGGAAATGTAAATACAATATCCTTTCTGTCAACGTTCATAATAATGAATACATCTTTATTTCAAAATACGTAACAATTTAAGTGATCTTTTCAACCACCCATACACAAAAAACAAAGTAGATCTTGATTTCAACTGAAAAACTGACTTGCTTCATGGCTGCTGCCACAGCACTCAAGCACGTTGTGGCTAGCGTGAGCGGACTTAGCAGATAACAAGATCTACAAAATATCACATGCCAATAAAACATAACACAATTATGTTCGATTTTATAACAAAACCCCACCCCAGATGGGACTCGAACCCACTATCCCTGGCTTAGGAGGCCAGTGGCCTTAGCCATTAGGCCACTAGGGCTGACATGGGAAGCGCACATTTGGTAGTTCTAAAGAAAGTGGGAACAATAGTATCGTGGTTTCATAAATATCCAAGCCATCTTTGGTGTTCAAACAAAGCAGTTACATTGGGAAAGGGCCGTACTTATCAGTAAGTGTTTGAAATGCATGTGGGAAGATTTAAGATTGTGAAGAAGTTTTAATATGCTTCGTATTTGCGCATTGGTAACCTTACATAATTACGTTTTGATTAATGCCACTTCCTTACCTGACAGTAGTCAGGGTGACGATACAAGACCAAAGCCAATAAACCTGTTATTTTCCTGTCCTTTCATTACCATATTCTAGTGTGCTTGTTCAGAATATGCGTGAATCCTGAAAACGTCTTGCTAATATGTGAACAAAGCCAGCATTCACTTTATTGATCACCATGTGGAATAGCCGCTATTGGAACACACATGATTGTGTTAAAGATGTTAATAGACTTTCAATGTACACGTTTTAGAGCTGAACGTTTGTTGAGACAGTTCAAGCGCTGTAGCAGTGTTTACCTATTTCATGGATGTTTGCTTTTTCGTCTTACTCTGGAAAAAATAATAATAGCAATAGAAAAATGTAGGCAAAACAATTTTTGAGAACCGCATTTGGGTGAAAAATGAACAGTTTCAAAACACATTTGTAAACGCATTGGATTCTATTATGGTGTTTCCGAGCTGTTGAATGTTTCTTATTATATACAGGTTTACTGGCTTGACAGAAAGGCGATTGACAAAAAGAATGCCTCGTCCCTGCGTGGGCTTGAAACAGCAACGTTTTGGTTAAGCCGAACGCGCTCACCGATTACGTTGTTTTATTAGATAACACCCTCGGAGCCCAACAGAACACTGTATGCGTATAATTAAAATATTTACGGTTCAAATGGGAATCGTATTCATCAGATTTTAAGCACACGTTTGATAGACGTCACAGTGCAAAGGAGGAAGGCAGGCAATGCAAATGAGGCAACTGGCTCGTACTTTTTAAATCATACCAAAAAATTGAACCCAATTAAGCTTTTAACCGCCTGCAGTCTGGAATGAGTTTGAAATGTTATTGTAACAACTCACTGGGCTACAGCAATTGCATTATATGAAAGTGCTCCTGTTTATTTGTCACCGGCACAGCTACCGGTGCCACTCAGAGTTGGAGGGAGACGGTCGGCCACTTGCCCATAAAACAATACTTTCAGGGATCATTTCTATAGTGATTTGCTAGCGAAATGCGTTTTGAAAGTGTTTGGGCTCGCTACCCACGAGGAAGAGTGAGAGTGTTCGTTTTTGAGCGTGAAGAAGACAGCGAGTGTTGTTTTTGACCAACTGCTCGCTGTTATTGATGACCGCTCCAGTGTTCCTTAGGGGGCTGGAGGAAGCGGACACGTTCTGAGTGGGTGTCTTACCAAAACGTAAGAAAGATGAACTACAGTTGCAAAGCACTGCTGCTTTTTCGATGATTGATTAAAACTATCAAACTGACTGAAAACACGGATCGCATTAATTGCGATTGGTTTCATACCAATACGCTTACATAACAGATATTGGTTATAGACAATGTCATATACACAGAAATGAACACGGACAGTGTTTATTAAGGGCTGACTCATTGACATGTTCGAGAGATCTAGGTGTACTGGACAAATCTACTGGATTATTTTCCATGTCGTAATTGTGCCGCCTGTGATAATGCGTTTGCGTTTTACAAGCCATACAACGAAAAAAGAGTACAGTGTCTTACAAGTGATGACCTGTGCTTCAACGCATGTCATTTATTTGTTTTTTTGTCCTTGCCATTTGCAATATGTTGGTAAAACTACTAGACAGTGACGATTGCGCATTGATGAGCAAGCATAAAAGTTCAATTAGGAGAAAAGATATCCATTCACCACTAGCTAGACATTTCGTAGATGCCAAACATTCCATTTCAGATCTGAAATACCGCAGCATACAAAAAATATTTCAAGCTCGAGGACGTGATAATCTCGATCAAAAACTATTACAATGTGAATCCAAATGGATCTTCTATCTCCATATGGTACAACCCGAGGGATTAAATGAAGCGCTAGGATTATCCTGTTTTCTGTGATATAATGCGCAACCATACTTGTCTTTCATAAGATCTGAAAATAAATTATAGCGCTTTGAGATTATGTCTGTTATTAGCAGATTGTTTAGAAATGTACTCAAATATGTTACAACTGTTCTGTCTACGAAATATATCTGTAACATTTATGTAATGCCTTTGTGGTTTTTTGATGAAGTTCATTTGCTAACAGACTGTTCTGATTTTGATTCAAACCGTGAAGCGATCGCTCTGTTTGCAGTATATTTTCTTTCAGTAAGAGGAGTGTCCTTGTGATTCCATACAAAATGCGACAAAACCTGTCGCCCTCCTTAATATAAACAGAAAAAGAACAAGTACACGCACACGCCAGGTGATTTACTGCAGCGTCAGACATGGGAGGTTCAGCAGTGTGCTGCAGCGTTGTGCAAAGTCGTCGGTGTAAGTCAGGATGGCCGAGCGGTCTAAGGCGCTGTGGTCAGGTCGCAGTCTCCATGGAGGCGTGGGCTCGAACCCCACTTCTGACAACAGTTCTTGTTAATTTATTTCTAAAACGTCCACCGAATGCTTGGTAATTTTACATGTTTTTCTTTTTAGTATTCAAATCACAGCTTTTTAAATGAGAGAAAGTCACCGCAAGCCCGCACCTCGCCACTTTCTTCACACTGCTAAACTGCCTCATAAAGATGAGACCTCTAATTATGCCTTTCCAATACTTTGAATGTGTTATTGTTGAGTTTAACATAACATCTTGGTAATCATAATGTCCGCAGGCCTTGTTTTTCTCGGGTTTTATTAACGCGCTCCATGTGTGTGGCCGGTTAGCTCAGTTGGTTAGAGCGTGGTGCTAATAACGCCAAGGTCGCGGGTTCGATCCCCGTACGGGCCATGACTTTTCTTCTTTAAAGAAACCACAGCATTTGGAATGGTGCCAAAATGAACATTCTTTAACTAAATGAACCGGTGCGATATGAAGTAGAACCAGTAATATTTCAGATTCCTCATCTTTAAACATGTATTAGGAATGAACACATACAATTAAAAAGAAAGCTTACGTAGTCGGCAGGATTCGAACCTGCGCGGGGAAACCCCAATGGATTTCTAGTCCATCGCCTTAACCACTCGGCCACGACTACATGTTCTTACATTGGACTGTGAAATGATCCATATTATTGTCAAAAGAAGTAAAAGACACCCGCGGTAATGCTGCAGATGGCAGTATAGGCTAACATGAACCGAAGTCAAATGCCTTTGTTGAAACTCCATCGATTTATACAAGGCAAGCACACGTGGGAAATGTAAATACAATATCCTTTCTGTCAACGTTCATAATAATGAATACATCTTTATTTCAAAATACGTAACAATTTAAGTGATCTTTTCAAACCACCCATACACAAAAAACAAAGTAGATCTTGATTTCAACTGAAAAACTGACTTGCTTCATGGCTGCTGCCACAGCACTCAAGCACGTTGTGGCTAGCGTGAGCGGACTTAGCAGATAACAAGATCTACAAAATATCACATGCCAATAAAACATAACACAATTATGTTCGATTTTATAACAAAACCCCACCCCAGATGGGACTCGAACCCACTATCCCTGGCTTAGGAGGCCAGTGGCCTTAGCCATTAGGCCACTAGGGCTGACATGGGAAGCGCACATTTGGTAGTTCTAAAGAAAGTGGGAACAATAGTATCGTGGTTTCATAAATATCCAAGCCATCTTTGGTGTTCAAACAAAGCAGTTACATTGGGAAAGGGCCGTACTTATCAGTAAGTGTTTGAAATGCATGTGGGAAGATTTAAGATTGTGAAGAAGTTTTAATATGCTTCGTATTTGCGCATTGGTAACCTTACATAATTACGTTTTGATTAATGCCACTTCCTTACCTGACAGTAGTCAGGGTGACGATACAAGACCAAAGCCAATAAACCTGTTATTTTCCTGTCCTTTCATTACCATATTCTAGTGTGCTTGTTCAGAATATGCGTGAATCCTGAAAACGTCTTGCTAATATGTGAACAAAGCCAGCATTCACTTTATTGATCACCATGTGGAATAGCCGCTATTGGAACACACATGATTGTGTTAAAGATGTTAATAGACTTTCAATGTACACGTTTTAGAGCTGAACGTTTGTTGAGACAGTTCAAGCGCTGTAGCAGTGTTTACCTATTTCATGGATGTTTGCTTTTTCGTCTTACTCTGGAAAAAAATAATAATAGCAATAGAAAAATGTAGGCAAAACAATTTTTGAGAACCGCATTTGGGTGAAAAATGAACAGTTTCAAAACACATTTGTAAACGCATTGGATTCTATTATGGTGTTTCCGAGCTGTTGAATGTTTCTTATTATATACAGGTTTACTGGCTTGACAGAAAGGCGATTGACAAAAAGAATGCCTCGTCCCTGCGTGGGCTTGAAACAGCAACGTTTTGGTTAAGCCGAACGCGCTCACCGATTACGTTGTTTTATTAGATAACACCCTCGGAGCCCAACAGAACACTGTATGCGTATAATTAAAATATTTACGGTTCAAATGGGAATCGTATTCATCAGATTTTAAGCACACATTTGATAGACGTCACAGTGCAAAGGAGGAAGGCAGGCAATGCAAATGAGGCAACTGGCTCGTACTTTTTAAATCATACCAAAAAATTGAACCCAATTAAGCTTTTAACCGCCTGCAGTCTGGAATGAGTTTGAAATGTTATTGTAACAACTCACTGGGCTACAGCAATTGCATTATATGAAAGTGCTCCTGTTTATTTGTCACCGGCACAGCTACCGGTGCCACTCAGAGTTGGAGGGAGACGGTCGGCCACTTGCCCATAAAACAATACTTTCAGGGATCATTTCTATAGTGATTTGCTAGCGAAATGCGTTTTGAAAGTGTTTGGGCTCGCTACCCACGAGGAAGAGTGAGAGTGTTCGTTTTTGAGCGTGAAGAAGACAGCGAGTGTTGTTTTTGACCAACTGCTCGCTGTTATTGATGACCGCTCCAGTGTTCCTTAGGGGGCTGGAGGAAGCGGACACGTTCTGAGTGGGTGTCTTACCAAAACGTAAGAAAGATGAACTACAGTTGCAAAGCACTGCTGCTTTTTCGATGATTGATTAAAACTATCAAACTGACTGAAAACACGGATCGCATTAATTGCGATTGGTTTCATACCAATACGCTTACATAACAGATATTGGTTATAGACAATGTCATATACACAGAAATGAACACGGACAGTGTTTATTAAGGGCTGACTCATTGACATGTTCGAGAGATCTAGGTGTACTGGACAAATCTACTGGATTATTTTCCATGTCGTAATTGTGCCGCCTGTGATAATGCGTTTGCGTTTTACAAGCCATACAACGAAAAAAGAGTACAGTGTCTTACAAGTGATGACCTGTGCTTCAACGCATGTCATTTATTTGTTTTTTTGTCCTTGCCATTTGCAATATGTTGGTAAAACTACTAGACAGTGACGATTGCGCATTGATGAGCAAGCATAAAAGTTCAATTAGGAGAAAAGATATCCATTCACCACTAGCTAGACATTTCGTAGATGCCAAACATTCCATTTCAGATCTGAAATACCGCAGCATACAAAAAATATTTCAAGCTCGAGGACGTGATAATCTCGATCAAAAACTATTACAATGTGAATCCAAATGGATCTTCTATCTCCATATGGTACAACCCGAGGGATTAAATGAAGCGCTAGGATTATCCTGTTTTCTGTGATATAATGCGCAACCATACTTGTCTTTCATAAGATCTGAAAATAAATTATAGCGCTTTGAGATTATGTCTGTTATTAGCAGATTGTTTAGAAATGTACTCAAATATGTTACAACTGTTCTGTCTACGAAATATATCTGTAACATTTATGTAATGCCTTTGTGGTTTTTTGATGAAGTTCATTTGCTAACAGACTGTTCTGATTTTGATTCAAACCGTGAAGCGATCGCTCTGTTTGCAGTATATTTTCTTTCAGTAAGAGGAGTGTCCTTGTGATTCCATACAAAATGCGACAAAACCTGTCGCCCTCCTTAATATAAACAGAAAAAGAACAAGTACACGCACACGCCAGGTGATTTACTGCAGCGTCAGACATGGGAGGTTCAGCAGTGTGCTGCAGCGTTGTGCAAAGTCGTCGGTGTAAGTCAGGATGGCCGAGCGGTCTAAGGCGCTGTGGTCAGGTCGCAGTCTCCATGGAGGCGTGGGCTCGAACCCCACTTCTGACAACAGTTCTTGTTAATTTATTTCTAAAACGTCCACCGAATGCTTGGTAATTTTACATGTTTTTCTTTTTAGTATTCAAATCACAGCTTTTTAAATGAGAGAAAGTCACCGCAAGCCCGCACCTCGCCACTTTCTTCACACTGCTAAACTGCCTCATAAAGATGAGACCTCTAATTATGCCTTTCCAATACTTTGAATGTGTTATTGTTGAGTTTAACATAACATCTTGGTAATCATAATGTCCACAGGCCTTGTTTTTCTCGGGTTTTATTAACGCGCTCCATGTGTGTGGCCGGTTAGCTCAGTTGGTTAGAGCGTGGTGCTAATAACGCCAAGGTCGCGGGTTCGATCCCCGTACGGGCCATGACTTTTCTTCTTTAAAGAAACCACAGCATTTGGAATGGTGCCAAAATGAACATTCTTTAACAAAATGAACCGGTGCGATATGAAGTAGAACCAGTAATATTTCAAATTCCTCATCTTTAAACATGTATTAGGAATGAACACATACAATTAAAAAGAAAGCTTACGTAGTCGGCAGGATTCGAACCTGCGCGGGGAAACCCCAATGGATTTCTAGTCCATCGCCTTAACCACTCGGCCACGACTACATGTTCTTACATTGGACTGTGAAATGATCCATATTATTGTCAAAAGAAGTAAAAGACACCCGCGGTAATGCTGCAGATGGCAGTATAGGCTAACATGAACCGAAGTCAAATGCCTTTGTTGAAACTCCATCGATTTATACAAGGCAAGCACACGTGGGAAATGTAAATACAATATCCTTTCTGTCAACGTTCATAATAATGAATACATCTTTATTTCAAAATACGTAACAATTTAAGTGATCTTTTCAAACCACCCATACACAAAAAACAAAGTAGATCTTGATTTCAACTGAAAAACTGACTTGCTTCATGGCTGCTGCCACAGCACTCAAGCACGTTGTGGCTAGCGTGAGCGGACTTAGCAGATAACAAGATCTACAAAATATCACATGCCAATAAAACATAACACAATTATGTTCGATTTTATAACAAAACCCCACCCCAGATGGGACTCGAACCCACTATCCCTGGCTTAGGAGGCCAGTGGCCTTAGCCATTAGGCCACTAGGGCTGACATGGGAAGCGCACATTTGGTAGTTCTAAAGAAAGTGGGAACAATAGTATCGTGGTTTCATAAATATCCAAGCCATCTTTGGTGTTCAAACAAAGCAGTTACATTGGGAAAGGGCCGTACTTATCAGTAAGTGTTTGAAATGCATGTGGGAAGATTTAAGATTGTGAAGAAGTTTTAATATGCTTCGTATTTGCGCATTGGTAACCTTACATAATTACGTTTTGATTAATGCCACTTCCTTACCTGACAGTAGTCAGGGTGACGATACAAGACCAAAGCCAATAAACCTGTTATTTTCCTGTCCTTTCATTACCATATTCTAGTGTGCTTGTTCAGAATATGCGTGAATCCTGAAAACGTCTTGCTAATATGTGAACAAAGCCAGCATTCACTTTATTGATCACCATGTGGAATAGCCGCTATTGGAACACACATGATTGTGTTAAAGATGTTAATAGACTTTCAATGTACACGTTTTAGAGCTGAACGTTTGTTGAGACAGTTCAAACGCTGTAGCAGTGTTTACCTATTTCATGGATGTTTGCTTTTTCGTCTTACTCTGGAAAAAATAATAATAGCAATAGAAAAATGTAGGCAAAACAATTTTTGAGAACCGCATTTGGGTGAAAAATGAACAGTTTCAAAACACATTTGTAAACGCATTGGATTCTATTATGGTGTTTCCGAGCTGTTGAATGTTTCTTATTATATACAGGTTTACTGGCTTGACAGAAAGGCGATTGACAAAAAGAATGCCTCGTCCCTGCGTGGGCTTGAAACAGCAACGTTTTGGTTAAGCCGAACGCGCTCACCGATTACGTTGTTTTATTAGATAACACCCTCGGAGCCCAACAGAACACTGTATGCGTATAATTAAAATATTTACGGTTCAAATGGGAATCGTATTCATCAGATTTTAAGCACACATTTGATAGACGTCACAGTGCAAAGGAGGAAGGCAGGCAATGCAAATGAGGCAACTGGCTCGTACTTTTTAAATCATACCAAAAAATTGAACCCAATTAAGCTTTTAACCGCCTGCAGTCTGGAATGAGTTTGAAATGTTATTGTAACAACTCACTGGGCTACAGCAATTGCATTATATGAAAGTGCTCCTGTTTATTTGTCACCGGCACAGCTACCGGTGCCACTCAGAGTTGGAGGGAGACGGTCGGCCACTTGCCCATAAAACAATACTTTCAGGGATCATTTCTATAGTGATTTGCTAGCGAAATGCGTTTTGAAAGTGTTTGGGCTCGCTACCCACGAGGAAGAGTGAGAGTGTTCGTTTTTGAGCGTGAAGAAGACAGCGAGTGTTGTTTTTGACCAACTGCTCGCTGTTATTGATGACCGCTCCAGTGTTCCTTAGGGGGCTGGAGGAAGCGGACACGTTCTGAGTGGGTGTCTTACCAAAACGTAAGAAAGATGAACTACAGTTGCAAAGCACTGCTGCTTTTTCGATGATTGATTAAAACTATCAAACTGACTGAAAACACGGATCGCATTAATTGCGATTGGTTTCATACCAATACGCTTACATAACAGATATTGGTTATAGACAATGTCATATACACAGAAATGAACACGGACAGTGTTTATTAAGGGCTGACTCATTGACATGTTCGAGAGATCTAGGTGTACTGGACAAATCTACTGGATTATTTTCCATGTCGTAATTGTGCCGCCTGTGATAATGCGTTTGCGTTTTACAAGCCATACAACGAAAAAAGAGTACAGTGTCTTACAAGTGATGACCTGTGCTTCAACGCATGTCATTTATTTGTTTTTTTGTCCTTGCCATTTGCAATATGTTGGTAAAACTACTAGACAGTGACGATTGCGCATTGATGAGCAAGCATAAAAGTTCAATTAGGAGAAAAGATATCCATTCACCACTAGCTAGACATTTCGTAGATGCCAAACATTCCATTTCAGATCTGAAATACCGCAGCATACAAAAAATATTTCAAGCTCGAGGACGTGATAATCTCGATCAAAAACTATTACAATGTGAATCCAAATGGATCTTCTATCTCCATATGGTACAACCCGAGGGATTAAATGAAGCGCTAGGATTATCCTGTTTTCTGTGATATAATGCGCAACCATACTTGTCTTTCATAAGATCTGAAAATAAATTATAGCGCTTTGAGATTATGTCTGTTATTAGCAGATTGTTTAGAAATGTACTCAAATATGTTACAACTGTTCTGTCTACGAAATATATCTGTAACATTTATGTAATGCCTTTGTGGTTTTTTGATGAAGTTCATTTGCTAACAGACTGTTCTGATTTTGATTCAAACCGTGAAGCGATCGCTCTGTTTGCAGTATATTTTCTTTCAGTAAGAGGAGTGTCCTTGTGATTCCATACAAAATGCGACAAAACCTGTCGCCCTCCTTAATATAAACAGAAAAAGAACAAGTACACGCACACGCCAGGTGATTTACTGCAGCGTCAGACATGGGAGGTTCAGCAGTGTGCTGCAGCGTTGTGCAAAGTCGTCGGTGTAAGTCAGGATGGCCGAGCGGTCTAAGGCGCTGTGGTCAGGTCGCAGTCTCCATGGAGGCGTGGGCTCGAACCCCACTTCTGACAACAGTTCTTGTTAATTTATTTCTAAAACGTCCACCGAATGCTTGGTAATTTTACATGTTTTTCTTTTTAGTATTCAAATCACAGCTTTTTAAATGAGAGAAAGTCACCGCAAGCCCGCACCTCGCCACTTTCTTCACACTGCTAAACTGCCTCATAAAGATGAGACCTCTAATTATGCCTTTCCAATACTTTGAATGTGTTATTGTTGAGTTTAACATAACATCTTGGTAATCATAATGTCCGCAGGCCTTGTTTTTCTCGGGTTTTATTAACGCGCTCCATGTGTGTGGCCGGTTAGCTCAGTTGGTTAGAGCGTGGTGCTAATAACGCCAAGGTCGCGGGTTCGATCCCCGTACGGGCCATGACTTTTCTTCTTTAAAGAAACCACAGCATTTGGAATGGTGCCAAAATGAACATTCTTTAACTAAATGAACCGGTGCGATATGAAGTAGAACCAGTAATATTTCAGATTCCTCATCTTTAAACATGTATTAGGAATGAACACATACAATTAAAAAGAAAGCTTACGTAGTCGGCAGGATTCGAACCTGCGCGGGGAAACCCCAATGGATTTCTAGTCCATCGCCTTAACCACTCGGCCACGACTACATGTTCTTACATTGGACTGTGAAATGATACATATTATTGTCAAAAGAAGTAAAAGACACCCGCGGTAATGCTGCAGATGGCAGTATAGGCTAACATGAACCGAAGTCAAATGCCTTTGTTGAAACTCCATCGATTTATACAAGGCAAGCACACGTGGGAAATGTAAATACAATATCCTTTCTGTCAACGTTCATAATAATGAATACATCTTTATTTCAAAATACGTAACAATTTAAGTGATCTTTTCAAACCACCCATACACAAAAAACAAAGTAGATCTTGATTTCAACTGAAAAACTGACTTGCTTCATGGCTGCTGCCACAGCACTCAAGCACGTTGTGGCTAGCGTGAGCGGACTTAGCAGATAACAAGATCTACAAAATATCACATGCCAATAAAACATAACACAATTATGTTCGATTTTATAACAAAACCCCACCCCAGATGGGACTCGAACCCACTATCCCTGGCTTAGGAGGCCAGTGGCCTTAGCCATTAGGCCACTAGGGCTGACATGGGAAGCGCACATTTGGTAGTTCTAAAGAAAGTGGGAACAATAGTATCGTGGTTTCATAAATATCCAAGCCATCTTTGGTGTTCAAACAAAGCAGTTACATTGGGAAAGGGCCGTACTTATCAGTAAGTGTTTGAAATGCATGTGGGAAGATTTAAGATTGTGAAGAAGTTTTAATATGCTTCGTATTTGCGCATTGGTAACCTTACATAATTACGTTTTGATTAATGCCACTTCCTTACCTGACAGTAGTCAGGGTGACGATACAAGACCAAAGCCAATAAACCTGTTATTTTCCTGTCCTTTCATTACCATATTCTAGTGTGCTTGTTCAGAATATGCGTGAATCCTGAAAACGTCTTGCTAATATGTGAACAAAGCCAGCATTCACTTTATTGATCACCATGTGGAATAGCCGCTATTGGAACACACATGATTGTGTTAAAGATGTTAATAGACTTTCAATGTACACGTTTTAGAGCTGAACGTTTGTTGAGACAGTTCAAGCGCTGTAGCAGTGTTTACCTATTTCATGGATGTTTGCTTTTTCGTCTTACTCTGGAAAAAATAATAATAGCAATAGAAAAATGTAGGCAAAACAATTTTTGAGAACCGCATTTGGGTGAAAAATGAACAGTTTCAAAACACATTTGTAAACGCATTGGATTCTATTATGGTGTTTCCGAGCTGTTGAATGTTTCTTATTATATACAGGTTTACTGGCTTGACAGAAAGGCGATTGACAAAAAGAATGCCTCGTCCCTGCGTGGGCCTGAAACAGCAACGTTTTGGTTAAGCCGAACGCGCTCACCGATTACGTTGTTTTATTAGATAACACCCTCGGAGCCCAACAGAACACTGTATGCGTATAATTAAAATATTTACGGTTCAAATGGGAATCGTATTCATCAGATTTTAAGCACACATTTGATAGACGTCACAGTGCAAAGGAGGAAGGCAGGCAATGCAAATGAGGCAACTGGCTCGTACTTTTTAAATCATACCAAAAAATTGAACCCAATTAAGCTTTTAACCGCCTGCAGTCTGGAATGAGTTTGAAATGTTATTGTAACAACTCACTGGGCTACAGCAATTGCATTATATGAAAGTGCTCCTGTTTATTTGTCACCGGCACAGCTACCGGTGCCACTCAGAGTTGGAGGGAGACGGTCGGCCACTTGCCCATAAAACAATACTTTCAGGGATCATTTCTATAGTGATTTGCTAGCGAAATGCGTTTTGAAAGTGTTTGGGCTCGCTACTCACGAGGAAGAGTGAGAGTGTTCGTTTTTGAGCGTGAAGAAGACAGCGAGTGTTGTTTTTGACCAACTGCTCGCTGTTATTGATGACCGCTCCAGTGTTCCTTAGGGGGCTGGAGGAAGCGGACACGTTCTGAGTGGGTATCTTACCAAAACGTAAGAAAGATGAACTACAGTTGCAAAGCACTGCTGCTTTCTCGATGATTGATTAAAACTATCAAACTGACTGAAAACACGGATCGCATTAATTGCGATTGGTTTCATACCAATACGCTTACATAACAGATATTGGTTATAGACAATGTCATATACACAGAAATGAACACGGACAGTGTTTATTAAGGGCTGACTCATTGACATGTTCGAGAGATCTAGGTGTACTGGACAAATCTACTGGATTTTTTTCCATGTCGTAATTGTGCCGCCTGTGATAATGCGTTTGCGTTTTACAAGCCATACAACGAAAAAAGAGTACAGTGTCTTTCAAGTGATGACCTGTGCTTCAACGCATGTCATTTATTTGTTTTTTTTATCCTTGCCATTTGCAATATGTTGGTAAAACTACTAGACAGTGACGATTGCGCATTGATGAGCAAGCATAAAAGTTCAATTAGGAGAAAAGATATCCATTCACCACTAGCTAGACATTTCGTAGATGCCAAACATTCCATTTCAGATCTGAAATACCGCAGCATACAAAAAAATATTTCAAGTTCGAGGACGTGATAATCTCGATCAAAAACTATTACAATGTGAATCCAAATGGATCTTCTATCTCCATATGGTACAACCCGAGGGATTAAATGAAGCGCTAGGATTATCCTGTTTTCTGTGATATAATGCGCAACCATACTTGTCTTTCATAAGATCTGAAAATAAATTATAGCGCTTTGAGATTATGTCTGTTATTAGCAGATTGTTTAGAAATGTACTCAAATATGTTACAACTGTTCTGTCTACGAAATATATCTGTAACATTTATGTAATGCCTTTGTGGTTTTTTGATGAAGTTCATTTGCTAACAGACTGTTCTGATTTTGATTCAAACCGTTAAGCGATCGCTCTGTTTGCAGTATATTTTCTTTCAGTAAGAGGAGTGTCCTTGTGATTCCATACAGAATGCGACAAAACCTGTCGCCCTCCTTAATATAAACAGAAAAAGAACAAGTACACGCACACGCCAGGTGATTTACTGCAGCGTCAGACATGGGAGGTTCAGCAGTGTGCTGCAGCGTTGTGCAAAGTCGTCGGTCTAAGTCAGGATGGCCGAGCGGTCTAAGGCGCTGTGGTCAGGTCGCAGTCTCCATGGAGGCGTGGGATCGAACCCCACTTCTGACAACTGTTCTTGTTAATTTATTTCTAAAACGTCCACTGAATGCTTGGTAATTTTACATGTTTTTCTTTTTAGTATTCAAATCACAGCTTTTTAAATGAGAGAAAGTCACCGCAAGCCCGCACCTCGCCACTTTCTTCACACTGCTAAACTGCCTCATAAAGATGAGACCTCTAATTATGCCTTTCCAATACTTTGAATGTGTTATTGTTGAGTTTAACATAACATCTTGGTAATCATAATGTCCGCAGGCCTTGTTTTTCTCGGGTTTTATTAACGCGATCCATGTGTGTGGCCGGTTAGCTCAGTTGGTTAGAGTGTGGTGCTAATAACGAAAAGGTCGCGGGTTCGATCCCCGTACGGGCCATGACTTTTCTTCTTTAAAGAAACCACAGCATTTGGAATGGTGCCAAAATGAACATTCTTTAACAAAATGAACCGGTGCGATATGAAGTAGAACCAGTAATATTTCAGATTCCTCATCTTTAAACATGTATTAGGAATGAACACATACAATTAAAAAGAAAGCTTACGTAGTCGGCAGGATTCGAACCTGCGCGGGGAAACCCCAATGGATTTCTAGTCCATCGCCTTAACCACTCGGCCACGACTACATGTTCTTACATTGGACTGTGAAATGATCCATATTATTGTCAAAAGAAGTAAAAGACACCCGCGGTAATGCTGCAGATGGCAGTATAGGCTAACATGAACCGAAGTCAAATGCCTTTGTTGAAACTCCATCGATTTATACAAGGCAAGCACACGTGGGAAATGTAAATACAATATCCTTTCTGTCAACGTTCATAATAATGAATACATCTTTATTTCAAAATACGTAACAATTTAAGTGATCTTTTCAAACCACCCATACACAAAAAACAAAGTAGATCTTGATTTCAACTGAAAAACTGACTTGCTTCATGGCTGCTGCCACAGCACTCAAGCACGTTGTGGCTAGCGTGAGCGGACTTAGCAGATAACAAGATCTACAAAATATCACATGCCAATAAAACATAACACAATTATGTTCGATTTTATAACAAAACCCCACCCCAGATGGGACTCGAACCCACTATCCCTGGCTTAGGAGGCCAGTGGCCTTAGCCATTAGGCCACTAGGGCTGACATGGGAAGCGCACATTTGGTAGTTCTAAAGAAAGTGGGAACAATAGTATCGTGGTTTCATAAATATCCAAGCCATCTTTGGTGTTCAAACAAAGCAGTTACATTGGGAAAGGGCCGTACTTATCAGTAAGTGTTTGAAATGCATGTGGGAAGATTTAAGATTGTGAAGAAGTTTTAATATGCTTCGTATTTGCGCATTGGTAACCTTACATAATTACGTTTTGATTAATGCCACTTCCTTACCTGACAGTAGTCAGGGTGACGATACAAGACCAAAGCCAATAAACCTGTTATTTTCCTGTCCTTTCATTACCATATTCTAGTGTGCTTGTTCAGAATATGCGTGAATCCTGAAAACGTCTTGCTAATATGTGAACAAAGCCAGCATTCACTTTATTGATCACCATGTGGAATAGCCGCTATTGGAACACACATGATTGTGTTAAAGATGTTAATAGACTTTCAATGTACACGTTTTAGAGCTGAACGTTTGTTGAGACAGTTCAAGCGCTGTAGCAGTGTTTACCTATTTCATGGATGTTTGCTTTTTCGTCTTACTCTGGAAAAAATAATAATAGCAATAGAAAAATGTAGGCAAAACAATTTTTGAGAACCGCATTTGGGTGAAAAATGAACAGTTTCAAAACACATTTGTAAACGCATTGGATTCTATTATGGTGTTTCCGAGCTGTTGAATGTTTCTTATTATATACAGGTTTACTGGCTTGACAGAAAGGCGATTGACAAAAAGAATGCCTCGTCCCTGCGTGGGCTTGAAACAGCAACGTTTTGGTTAAGCCGAACGCGCTCACCGATTACGTTGTTTTATTAGATAACACCCTCGGAGCCCAACAGAACACTGTATGCGTATAATTAAAATATTTACGGTTCAAATGGGAATCGTATTCATCAGATTTTAAGCACACGTTTGATAGACGTCACAGTGCAAAGGAGGAAGGCAGGCAATGCAAATGAGGCAACTGGCTCGTACTTTTTAAATCATACCAAAAAATTGAACCCAATTAAGCTTTTAACCGCCTGCAGTCTGGAATGAGTTTGAAATGTTATTGTAACAACTCACTGGGCTACAGCAATTGCATTATATGAAAGTGCTCCTGTTTATTTGTCACCGGCACAGCTACCGGTGCCACTCAGAGTTGGAGGGAGACGGTCGGCCACTTGCCCATAAAACAATACTTTCAGGGATCATTTCTATAGTGATTTGCTAGCGAAATGCGTTTTGAAAGTGTTTGGGCTCGCTACCCACGAGGAAGAGTGAGAGTGTTCGTTTTTGAGCGTGAAGAAGACAGCGAGTGTTGTTTTTGACCAACTGCTCGCTGTTATTGATGACCGCTCCAGTGTTCCTTAGGGGGCTGGAGGAAGCGGACACGTTCTGAGTGGGTGTCTTACCAAAACGTAAGAAAGATGAACTACAGTTGCAAAGCACTGCTGCTTTTTCGATGATTGATTAAAACTATCAAACTGACTGAAAACACGGATCGCATTAATTGCGATTGGTTTCATACCAATACGCTTACATAACAGATATTGGTTATAGACAATGTCATATACACAGAAATGAACACGGACAGTGTTTATTAAGGGCTGACTCATTGACATGTTCGAGAGATCTAGGTGTACTGGACAAATCTACTGGATTATTTTCCATGTCGTAATTGTGCCGCCTGTGATAATGCGTTTGCGTTTTACAAGCCATACAACGAAAAAAGAGTACAGTGTCTTACAAGTGATGACCTGTGCTTCAACGCATGTCATTTATTTGTTTTTTTGTCCTTGCCATTTGCAATATGTTGGTAAAACTACTAGACAGTGACGATTGCGCATTGATGAGCAAGCATAAAAGTTCAATTAGGAGAAAAGATATCCATTCACCACTAGCTAGACATTTCGTAGATGCCAAACATTCCATTTCAGATCTGAAATACCGCAGCATACAAAAAATATTTCAAGCTCGAGGACGTGATAATCTCGATCAAAAACTATTACAATGTGAATCCAAATGGATCTTCTATCTCCATATGGTACAACCCGAGGGATTAAATGAAGCGCTAGGATTATCCTGTTTTCTGTGATATAATGCGCAACCATACTTGTCTTTCATAAGATCTGAAAATAAATTATAGCGCTTTGAGATTATGTCTGTTATTAGCAGATTGTTTAGAAATGTACTCAAATATGTTACAACTGTTCTGTCTACGAAATATATCTGTAACATTTATGTAATGCCTTTGTGGTTTTTTGATGAAGTTCATTTGCTAACAGACTGTTCTGATTTTGATTCAAACCGTGAAGCGATCGCTCTGTTTGCAGTATATTTTCTTTCAGTAAGAGGAGTGTCCTTGTGATTCCATACAAAATGCGACAAAACCTGTCGCCCTCCTTAATATAAACAGAAAAAGAACAAGTACACGCACACGCCAGGTGATTTACTGCAGCGTCAGACATGGGAGGTTCAGCAGTGTGCTGCAGCGTTGTGCAAAGTCGTCGGTGTAAGTCAGGATGGCCGAGCGGTCTAAGGCGCTGTGGTCAGGTCGCAGTCTCCATGGAGGCGTGGGCTCGAACCCCACTTCTGACAACAGTTCTTGTTAATTTATTTCTAAAACGTCCACCGAATGCTTGGTAATTTTACATGTTTTTCTTTTTAGTATTCAAATCACAGCTTTTTAAATGAGAGAAAGTCACCGCAAGCCCGCACCTCGCCACTTTCTTCACACTGCTAAACTGCCTCATAAAGATGAGACCTCTAATTATGCCTTTCCAATACTTTGAATGTGTTATTGTTGAGTTTAACATAACATCTTGGTAATCATAATGTCCGCAGGCCTTGTTTTTCTCGGGTTTTATTAACGCGCTCCATGTGTGTGGCCGGTTAGCTCAGTTGGTTAGAGCGTGGTGCTAATAACGCCAAGGTCGCGGGTTCGATCCCCGTACGGGCCATGACTTTTCTTCTTTAAAGAAACCACAGCATTTGGAATGGTGCCAAAATGAACATTCTTTAACTAAATGAACCGGTGCGATATGAAGTAGAACCAGTAATATTTCAGATTCCTCATCTTTAAACATGTATTAGGAATGAACACATACAATTAAAAAGAAAGCTTACGTAGTCGGCAGGATTCGAACCTGCGCGGGGAAACCCCAATGGATTTCTAGTCCATCGCCTTAACCACTCGGCCACGACTACATGTTCTTACATTGGACTGTGAAATGATCCATATTATTGTCAAAAGAAGTAAAAGACACCCGCGGTAATGCTGCAGATGGCAGTATAGGCTAACATGAACCGAAGTCAAATGCCTTTGTTGAAACTCCATCGATTTATACAAGGCAAGCACACGTGGGAAATGTAAATACAATATCCTTTCTGTCAACGTTCATAATAATGAATACATCTTTATTTCAAAATACGTAACAATTTAAGTGATCTTTTCAAACCACCCATACACAAAAAACAAAGTAGATCTTGATTTCAACTGAAAAACTGACTTGCTTCATGGCTGCTGCCACAGCACTCAAGCACGTTGTGGCTAGCGTGAGCGGACTTAGCAGATAACAAGATCTACAAAATATCACATGCCAATAAAACATAACACAATTATGTTCGATTTTATAACAAAACCCCACCCCAGATGGGACTCGAACCCACTATCCCTGGCTTAGGAGGCCAGTGGCCTTAGCCATTAGGCCACTAGGGCTGACATGGGAAGCGCACATTTGGTAGTTCTAAAGAAAGTGGGAACAATAGTATCGTGGTTTCATAAATATCCAAGCCATCTTTGGTGTTCAAACAAAGCAGTTACATTGGGAAAGGGCCGTACTTATCAGTAAGTGTTTGAAATGCATGTGGGAAGATTTAAGATTGTGAAGAAGTTTTAATATGCTTCGTATTTGCGCATTGGTAACCTTACATAATTACGTTTTGATTAATGCCACTTCCTTACCTGACAGTAGTCAGGGTGACGATACAAGACCAAAGCCAATAAACCTGTTATTTTCCTGTCCTTTCATTACCATATTCTAGTGTGCTTGTTCAGAATATGCGTGAATCCTGAAAACGTCTTGCTAATATGTGAACAAAGCCAGCATTCACTTTATTGATCACCATGTGGAATAGCCGCTATTGGAACACACATGATTGTGTTAAAGATGTTAATAGACTTTCAATGTACACGTTTTAGAGCTGAACGTTTGTTGAGACAGTTCAAACGCTGTAGCAGTGTTTACCTATTTCATGGATGTTTGCTTTTTCGTCTTACTCTGGAAAAAATAATAATAGCAATAGAAAAATGTAGGCAAAACAATTTTTGAGAACCGCATTTGGGTGAAAAATGAACAGTTTCAAAACACATTTGTAAACGCATTGGATTCTATTATGGTGTTTCCGAGCTGTTGAATGTTTCTTATTATATACAGGTTTACTGGCTTGACAGAAAGGCGATTGACAAAAAGAATGCCTCGTCCCTGCGTGGGCTTGAAACAGCAACGTTTTGGTTAAGCCGAACGCGCTCACCGATTACGTTGTTTTATTAGATAACACCCTCGGAGCCCAACAGAACACTGTATGCGTATAATTAAAATATTTACGGTTCAAATGGGAATCGTATTCATCAGATTTTAAGCACACATTTGATAGACGTCACAGTGCAAAGGAGGAAGGCAGGCAATGCAAATGAGGCAACTGGCTCGTACTTTTTAAATCATACCAAAAAATTGAACCCAATTAAGCTTTTAACCGCCTGCAGTCTGGAATGAGTTTGAAATGTTATTGTAACAACTCACTGGGCTACAGCAATTGCATTATATGAAAGTGCTCCTGTTTATTTGTCACCGGCACAGCTACCGGTGCCACTCAGAGTTGGAGGGAGACGGTCGGCCACTTGCCCATAAAACAATACTTTCAGGGATCATTTCTATAGTGATTTGCTAGCGAAATGCGTTTTGAAAGTGTTTGGGCTCGCTACCCACGAGGAAGAGTGAGAGTGTTCGTTTTTGAGCGTGAAGAAGACAGCGAGTGTTGTTTTTGACCAACTGCTCGCTGTTATTGATGACCGCTCCAGTGTTCCTTAGGGGGCTGGAGGAAGCGGACACGTTCTGAGTGGGTGTCTTACCAAAACGTAAGAAAGATGAACTACAGTTGCAAAGCACTGCTGCTTTTTCGATGATTGATTAAAACTATCAAACTGACTGAAAACACGGATCGCATTAATTGCGATTGGTTTCATACCAATACGCTTACATAACAGATATTGGTTATAGACAATGTCATATACACAGAAATGAACACGGACAGTGTTTATTAAGGGCTGACTCATTGACATGTTCGAGAGATCTAGGTGTACTGGACAAATCTACTGGATTATTTTCCATGTCGTAATTGTGCCGCCTGTGATAATGCGTTTGCGTTTTACAAGCCATACAACGAAAAAAGAGTACAGTGTCTTACAAGTGATGACCTGTGCTTCAACGCATGTCATTTATTTGTTTTTTTGTCCTTGCCATTTGCAATATGTTGGTAAAACTACTAGACAGTGACGATTGCGCATTGATGAGCAAGCATAAAAGTTCAATTAGGAGAAAAGATATCCATTCACCACTAGCTAGACATTTCGTAGATGCCAAACATTCCATTTCAGATCTGAAATACCGCAGCATACAAAAAATATTTCAAGCTCGAGGACGTGATAATCTCGATCAAAAACTATTACAATGTGAATCCAAATGGATCTTCTATCTCCATATGGTACAACCCGAGGGATTAAATGAAGCGCTAGGATTATCCTGTTTTCTGTGATATAATGCGCAACCATACTTGTCTTTCATAAGATCTGAAAATAAATTATAGCGCTTTGAGATTATGTCTGTTATTAGCAGATTGTTTAGAAATGTACTCAAATATGTTACAACTGTTCTGTCTACGAAATATATCTGTAACATTTATGTAATGCCTTTGTGGTTTTTTGATGAAGTTCATTTGCTAACAGACTGTTCTGATTTTGATTCAAACCGTGAAGCGATCGCTCTGTTTGCAGTATATTTTCTTTCAGTAAGAGGAGTGTCCTTGTGATTCCATACAAAATGCGACAAAACCTGTCGCCCTCCTTAATATAAACAGAAAAAGAACAAGTACACGCACACGCCAGGTGATTTACTGCAGCGTCAGACATGGGAGGTTCAGCAGTGTGCTGCAGCGTTGTGCAAAGTCGTCGGTGTAAGTCAGGATGGCCGAGCGGTCTAAGGCGCTGTGGTCAGGTCGCAGTCTCCATGGAGGCGTGGGCTCGAACCCCACTTCTGACAACAGTTCTTGTTAATTTATTTCTAAAACGTCCACCGAATGCTTGGTAATTTTACATGTTTTTCTTTTTAGTATTCAAATCACAGCTTTTTAAATGAGAGAAAGTCACCGCAAGCCCGCACCTCGCCACTTTCTTCACACTGCTAAACTGCCTCATAAAGATGAGACCTCTAATTATGCCTTTCCAATACTTTGAATGTGTTATTGTTGAGTTTAACATAACATCTTGGTAATCATAATGTCCACAGGCCTTGTTTTTCTCGGGTTTTATTAACGCGCTCCATGTGTGTGGCCGGTTAGCTCAGTTGGTTAGAGCGTGGTGCTAATAACGCCAAGGTCGCGGGTTCGATCCCCGTACGGGCCATGACTTTTCTTCTTTAAAGAAACCACAGCATTTGGAATGGTGCCAAAATGAACATTCTTTAACAAAATGAACCGGTGCGATATGAAGTAGAACCAGTAATATTTCAAATTCCTCATCTTTAAACATGTATTAGGAATGAACACATACAATTAAAAAGAAAGCTTACGTAGTCGGCAGGATTCGAACCTGCGCGGGGAAACCCCAATGGATTTCTAGTCCATCGCCTTAACCACTCGGCCACGACTACATGTTCTTACATTGGACTGTGAAATGATCCATATTATTGTCAAAAGAAGTAAAAGACACCCGCGGTAATGCTGCAGATGGCAGTATAGGCTAACATGAACCGAAGTCAAATGCCTTTGTTGAAACTCCATCGATTTATACAAGGCAAGCACACGTGGGAAATGTAAATACAATATCCTTTCTGTCAACGTTCATAATAATGAATACATCTTTATTTCAAAATACGTAACAATTTAAGTGATCTTTTCAAACCACCCATACACAAAAAACAAAGTAGATCTTGATTTCAACTGAAAAACTGACTTGCTTCATGGCTGCTGCCACAGCACTCAAGCACGTTGTGGCTAGCGTGAGCGGACTTAGCAGATAACAAGATCTACAAAATATCACATGCCAATAAAACATAACACAATTATGTTCGATTTTATAACAAAACCCCACCCCAGATGGGACTCGAACCCACTATCCCTGGCTTAGGAGGCCAGTGGCCTTAGCCATTAGGCCACTAGGGCTGACATGGGAAGCGCACATTTGGTAGTTCTAAAGAAAGTGGGAACAATAGTATCGTGGTTTCATAAATATCCAAGCCATCTTTGGTGTTCAAACAAAGCAGTTACATTGGGAAAGGGCCGTACTTATCAGTAAGTGTTTGAAATGCATGTGGGAAGATTTAAGATTGTGAAGAAGTTTTAATATGCTTCGTATTTGCGCATTGGTAACCTTACATAATTACGTTTTGATTAATGCCACTTCCTTACCTGACAGTAGTCAGGGTGACGATACAAGACCAAAGCCAATAAACCTGTTATTTTCCTGTCCTTTCATTACCATATTCTAGTGTGCTTGTTCAGAATATGCGTGAATCCTGAAAACGTCTTGCTAATATGTGAACAAAGCCAGCATTCACTTTATTGATCACCATGTGGAATAGCCGCTATTGGAACACACATGATTGTGTTAAAGATGTTAATAGACTTTCAATGTACACGTTTTAGAGCTGAACGTTTGTTGAGACAGTTCAAGCGCTGTAGCAGTGTTTACCTATTTCATGGATGTTTGCTTTTTCGTCTTACTCTGGAAAAAATAATAATAGCAATAGAAAAATGTAGGCAAAACAATTTTTGAGAACCGCATTTGGGTGAAAAATGAACAGTTTCAAAACACATTTGTAAACGCATTGGATTCTATTATGGTGTTTCCGAGCTGTTGAATGTTTCTTATTATATACAGGTTTACTGGCTTGACAGAAAGGCGATTGACAAAAAGAATGCCTCGTCCCTGCGTGGGCTTGAAACAGCAACGTTTTGGTTAAGCCGAACGCGCTCACCGATTACGTTGTTTTATTAGATAACACCCTCGGAGCCCAACAGAACACTGTATGCGTATAATTAAAATATTTACGGTTCAAATGGGAATCGTATTCATCAGATTTTAAGCACACGTTTGATAGACGTCACAGTGCAAAGGAGGAAGGCAGGCAATGCAAATGAGGCAACTGGCTCGTACTTTTTAAATCATACCAAAAAATTGAACCCAATTAAGCTTTTAACCGCCTGCAGTCTGGAATGAGTTTGAAATGTTATTGTAACAACTCACTGGGCTACAGCAATTGCATTATATGAAAGTGCTCCTGTTTATTTGTCACCGGCACAGCTACCGGTGCCACTCAGAGTTGGAGGGAGACGGTCGGCCACTTGCCCATAAAACAATACTTTCAGGGATCATTTCTATAGTGATTTGCTAGCGAAATGCGTTTTGAAAGTGTTTGGGCTCGCTACCCACGAGGAAGAGTGAGAGTGTTCGTTTTTGAGCGTGAAGAAGACAGCGAGTGTTGTTTTTGACCAACTGCTCGCTGTTATTGATGACCGCTCCAGTGTTCCTTAGGGGGCTGGAGGAAGCGGACACGTTCTGAGTGGGTGTCTTACCAAAACGTAAGAAAGATGAACTACAGTTGCAAAGCACTGCTGCTTTTTCGATGATTGATTAAAACTATCAAACTGACTGAAAACACGGATCGCATTAATTGCGATTGGTTTCATACCAATACGCTTACATAACAGATATTGGTTATAGACAATGTCATATACACAGAAATGAACACGGACAGTGTTTATTAAGGGCTGACTCATTGACATGTTCGAGAGATCTAGGTGTACTGGACAAATCTACTGGATTATTTTCCATGTCGTAATTGTGCCGCCTGTGATAATGCGTTTGCGTTTTACAAGCCATACAACGAAAAAAGAGTACAGTGTCTTACAAGTGATGACCTGTGCTTCAACGCATGTCATTTATTTGTTTTTTTGTCCTTGCCATTTGCAATATGTTGGTAAAACTACTAGACAGTGACGATTGCGCATTGATGAGCAAGCATAAAAGTTCAATTAGGAGAAAAGATATCCATTCACCACTAGCTAGACATTTCGTAGATGCCAAACATTCCATTTCAGATCTGAAATACCGCAGCATACAAAAAA
Source organism: Acipenser ruthenus (assembly GCF_902713425.1). Taxonomy (NCBI): domain Eukaryota; kingdom Metazoa; phylum Chordata; class Actinopteri; order Acipenseriformes; family Acipenseridae; genus Acipenser; species Acipenser ruthenus. Next base: position 27,893 of record NW_026708781.1, read on the forward strand.
TATTTCAAGCTCGAGGACGTGATAATCTCGATCAAAAACTATTACAATGTGAATCCAAATGGATCTTCTATCTCCATATGGTACAACCCGAGGGATTAAATGAAGCGCTAGGATTATCCTGTTTTCTGTGATATAATGCGCAACCATACTTGTCTTTCATAAGATCTGAAAATAAATTATAGCGCTTTGAGATTATGTCTGTTATTAGCAGATTGTTTAGAAATGTACTCAAATATGTTACAACTGTTCTGTCTACGAAATATATCTGTAACATTTATGTAATGCCTTTGTGGTTTTTTGATGAAGTTCATTTGCTAACAGACTGTTCTGATTTTGATTCAAACCGTGAAGCGATCGCTCTGTTTGCAGTATATTTTCTTTCAGTAAGAGGAGTGTCCTTGTGATTCCATACAAAATGCGACAAAACCTGTCGCCCTCCTTAATATAAACAGAAAAAGAACAAGTACACGCACACGCCAGGTGATTTACTGCAGCGTCAGACATGGGAGGTTCAGCAGTGTGCTGCAGCGTTGTGCAAAGTCGTCGGTGTAAGTCAGGATGGCCGAGCGGTCTAAGGCGCTGTGGTCAGGTCGCAGTCTCCATGGAGGCGTGGGCTCGAACCCCACTTCTGACAACAGTTCTTGTTAATTTATTTCTAAAACGTCCACCGAATGCTTGGTAATTTTACATGTTTTTCTTTTTAGTATTCAAATCACAGCTTTTTAAATGAGAGAAAGTCACCGCAAGCCCGCACCTCGCCACTTTCTTCACACTGCTAAACTGCCTCATAAAGATGAGACCTCTAATTATGCCTTTCCAATACTTTGAATGTGTTATTGTTGAGTTTAACATAACATCTTGGTAATCATAATGTCCGCAGGCCTTGTTTTTCTCGGGTTTTATTAACGCGCTCCATGTGTGTGGCCGGTTAGCTCAGTTGGTTAGAGCGTGGTGCTAATAACGCCAAGGTCGCGGGTTCGATCCCCGTACGGGCCATGACTTTTCTTCTTTAAAGAAACCACAGCATTTGGAATGGTGCCAAAATGAACATTCTTTAACTAAATGAACCGGTGCGATATGAAGTAGAACCAGTAATATTTCAGATTCCTCATCTTTAAACATGTATTAGGAATGAACACATACAATTAAAAAGAAAGCTTACGTAGTCGGCAGGATTCGAACCTGCGCGGGGAAACCCCAATGGATTTCTAGTCCATCGCCTTAACCACTCGGCCACGACTACATGTTCTTACATTGGACTGTGAAATGATCCATATTATTGTCAAAAGAAGTAAAAGACACCCGCGGTAATGCTGCAGATGGCAGTATAGGCTAACATGAACCGAAGTCAAATGCCTTTGTTGAAACTCCATCGATTTATACAAGGCAAGCACACGTGGGAAATGTAAATACAATATCCTTTCTGTCAACGTTCATAATAATGAATACATCTTTATTTCAAAATACGTAACAATTTAAGTGATCTTTTCAAACCACCCATACACAAAAAACAAAGTAGATCTTGATTTCAACTGAAAAACTGACTTGCTTCATGGCTGCTGCCACAGCACTCAAGCACGTTGTGGCTAGCGTGAGCGGACTTAGCAGATAACAAGATCTACAAAATATCACATGCCAATAAAACATAACACAATTATGTTCGATTTTATAACAAAACCCCACCCCAGATGGGACTCGAACCCACTATCCCTGGCTTAGGAGGCCAGTGGCCTTAGCCATTAGGCCACTAGGGCTGACATGGGAAGCGCACATTTGGTAGTTCTAAAGAAAGTGGGAACAATAGTATCGTGGTTTCATAAATATCCAAGCCATCTTTGGTGTTCAAACAAAGCAGTTACATTGGGAAAGGGCCGTACTTATCAGTAAGTGTTTGAAATGCATGTGGGAAGATTTAAGATTGTGAAGAAGTTTTAATATGCTTCGTATTTGCGCATTGGTAACCTTACATAATTACGTTTTGATTAATGCCACTTCCTTACCTGACAGTAGTCAGGGTGACGATACAAGACCAAAGCCAATAAACCTGTTATTTTCCTGTCCTTTCATTACCATATTCTAGTGTGCTTGTTCAGAATATGCGTGAATCCTGAAAACGTCTTGCTAATATGTGAACAAAGCCAGCATTCACTTTATTGATCACCATGTGGAATAGCCGCTATTGGAACACACATGATTGTGTTAAAGATGTTAATAGACTTTCAATGTACACGTTTTAGAGCTGAACGTTTGTTGAGACAGTTCAAGCGCTGTAGCAGTGTTTACCTATTTCATGGATGTTTGCTTTTTCGTCTTACTCTGGAAAAAAATAATAATAGCAATAGAAAAATGTAGGCAAAACAATTTTTGAGAACCGCATTTGGGTGAAAAATGAACAGTTTCAAAACACATTTGTAAACGCATTGGATTCTATTATGGTGTTTCCGAGCTGTTGAATGTTTCTTATTATATACAGGTTTACTGGCTTGACAGAAAGGCGATTGACAAAAAGAATGCCTCGTCCCTGCGTGGGCTTGAAACAGCAACGTTTTGGTTAAGCCGAACGCGCTCACCGATTACGTTGTTTTATTAGATAACACCCTCGGAGCCCAACAGAACACTGTATGCGTATAATTAAAATATTTACGGTTCAAATGGGAATCGTATTCATCAGATTTTAAGCACACATTTGATAGACGTCACAGTGCAAAGGAGGAAGGCAGGCAATGCAAATGAGGCAACTGGCTCGTACTTTTTAAATCATACCAAAAAATTGAACCCAATTAAGCTTTTAACGCCTGCAGTCTGGAATGAGTTTGAAATGTTATTGTAACAACTCACTGGGCTACAGCAATTGCATTATATGAAAGTGCTCCTGTTTATTTGTCACCGGCACAGCTACCGGTTGCCACTCAGAGTTGGAGGGAGACGGTCGGCCACTTGCCCATAAAACAATACTTTCAGGGATCATTTCTATAGTGATTTGCTAGCGAAATGCGTTTTGAAAGTGTTTGGGCTCGCTACCCACGAGGAAGAGTGAGAGTGTTCGTTTTTGAGCGTGAAGAAGACAGCGAGTGTTGTTTTTGACCAACTGCTCGCTGTTATTGATGACCGCTCCAGTGTTCCTTAGGGGGCTGGAGGAAGCGGACACGTTCTGAGTGGGTGTCTTACCAAAACGTAAGAAAGATGAACTACAGTTGCAAAGCACTGCTGCTTTTTCGATGATTGATTAAAACTATCAAACTGACTGAAAACACGGATCGCATTAATTGCGATTGGTTTCATACCAATACGCTTACATAACAGATATTGGTTATAGACAATGTCATATACACAGAAATGAACACGGACAGTGTTTATTAAGGGCTGACTCATTGACATGTTCGAGAGATCTAGGTGTACTGGACAAATCTACTGGATTATTTTCCATGTCGTAATTGTGCCGCCTGTGATAATGCGTTTGCGTTTTACAAGCATACAACGAAAAAAGAGTACAGTGTCTTACAAGTGATGACCTGTGCTTCAACGCATGTCATTTATTTGTTTTTTTGTCCTTGCCATTTGCAATATGTTGGTAAAACTACTAGACAGTGACGATTGCGCATTGATGAGCAAGCATAAAAGTTCAATTAGGAGAAAAGATATCCATTCACCACTAGCTAGACATTTCGTAGATGCCAAACATTCCATTTCAGATCTGAAATACCGCAGCATACAAAAAATATTTCAAGCTCGAGGACGTGATAATCTCGATCAAAAACTATTACAATGTGAATCCAAATGGATCTTCTATCTCCATATGGTACAACCCGAGGGATTAAATGAAGCGCTAGGATTATCCTGTTTTCTGTGATATAATGCGCAACCATACTTGTCTTTCATAAGATCTGAAAATAAATTATAGCGCTTTGAGATTATGTCTGTTATTAGCAGATTGTTTAGAAATGTACTCAAATATGTTACAACTGTTCTGTCTACGAAATATATCTGTAACATTTATGTAATGCCTTTGTGGTTTTTTGATGAAGTTCATTTGCTAACAGACTGTTCTGATTTTGATTCAAACCGTGAAGCGATCGCTCTGTTTGCAGTATATTTTCTTTCAGTAAGAGGAGTGTCCTTGTGATTCCATACAAAATGCGACAAAACCTGTCGCCCTCCTTAATATAAACAGAAAAAGAACAAGTACACGCACACGCCAGGTGATTTACTGCAGCGTCAGACATGGGAGGTTCAGCAGTGTGCTGCAGCGTTGTGCAAAGTCGTCGGTGTAAGTCAGGATGGCCGAGCGGTCTAAGGCGCTGTGGTCAGGTCGCAGTCTCCATGGAGGCGTGGGCTCGAACCCCACTTCTGACAACAGTTCTTGTTAATTTATTTCTAAAACGTCCACCGAATGCTTGGTAATTTTTACATGTTTTTCTTTTTAGTATTCAAATCACAGCTTTTTAAATGAGAGAAAGTCACCGCAAGCCCGCACCTCGCCACTTTCTTCACACTGCTAAACTGCCTCATAAAGATGAGACCTCTAATTATGCCTTTCCAATACTTTGAATGTGTTATTGTTGAGTTTAACATAACATCTTGGTAATCATAATGTCCACAGGCCTTGTTTTTTCTCGGGTTTTATTAACGCGCTCCATGTGTGTGGCCGGTTAGCTCAGTTGGTTAGAGCGTGGTGCTAATAACGCCAAGGTCGCGGGTTCGATCCCCGTACGGGCATGACTTTTCTTCTTTAAAGAAACCACAGCATTTGGAATGGTGCCAAAATGAACATTCTTTAACAAAATGAACCGGTGCGATATGAAGTAGAACCAGTAATATTTCAAATTCCTCATCTTTAAACATGTATTAGGAATGAACACATACAATTAAAAGAAAGCTTACGTAGTCGGCAGGATTCGAACCTGCGCGGGGAAACCCCAATGGATTTCTAGTCCATCGCCTTAACCACTCGGCCACGACTACATGTTCTTACATTGGACTGTGAAATGATCCATATTATTGTCAAAAGAAGTAAAAGACACCCGCGGTAATGCTGCAGATGGCAGTATAGGCTAACATGACCGAAGTCAATGCCTTTGTTGAAACTCCATCGATTTATACAAGGCAAGCACACGAGGGAAATGTAAATACAATATCCTTTCTGTCAACGTTCATAATAATGAATACATCTTTATTTCAAAATACGTAACAATTTAAGTGATCTTTTCAAACCACCCATACACAAAAAACAAAGTAGATCTTGATTTCAACTGAAAAACTGACTTGCTTCATGGCTGCTGCCACAGCACTCAAGCACGTTGTGGCTAGCGTGAGCGGACTTAGCAGATAACAAGATCTACAAAATAATCACATGCCAATAAAACATAACACAATTATGTTCGATTTTATAACAAAACCCCACCCAGATGGGACTCGAACCCACTATCCCTGGCTTAGGAGGCCAGTGGCCTTAGCCATTAGGCCACTAGGGCTGACATGGGAAGCGCACATTTGGTAGTTCTAAAGAAAGTGGGAACAATAGTATCGTGGTTTCATAAATATCCAAGCCATCTTTGGTGTTCAAACAAAGCAGTTACATTGGGAAAGGGCCGTACTTATCAGTAAGTGTTTGAAATGCATGTGGGAAGATTTAAGATTGTGAAGAAGTTTTAATATGCTTCGTATTTGCGCATTGGTAACCTTACATAATTACGTTTTGATTAATGCCACTTCCTTACCTGACAGTAGTCAGGGTGACGATACAAGACCAAAGCCAATAAACCTGTTATTTTCCTGTCCTTTCATTACCATATTCTAGTGTGCTTGTTCAGAATATGCGTGAATCCTGAAAACGTCTTGCTAATATGTGAACAAAGCCAGCATTCACTTTATTGATCACCATGTGGAATAGCCGCTATTGGAACACACATGATTGTGTTAAAGATGTTAATAGACTTTCAATGTACACGTTTTAGAGCTGAACGTTTGTTGAGACAGTTCAAACGCTGTAGCAGTGTTTACCTATTTCATGGATGTTTGCTTTTTTCGTCTTACTCTGGAAAAAATAATAATAGCAATAGAAAAATGTAGGCAAAACAATTTTTGAGAACCGCATTTGGGTGAAAAATGAACAGTTTCAAAACACATTTGTAAACGCATTGGATTCTATTATGGTGTTTCCGAGCTGTTGAATGTTTCTTATTATATACAGGTTTACTGGCTTGACAGAAAGGCGATTGACAAAAAGAATGCCTCGTCCCTGCGTGGGCTTGAAACAGCAACGTTTTGGTTAAGCCGAACGCGCTCACCGATTACGTTGTTTTATTAGATAACACCCTCGGAGCCCAACAGAACACTGTATGCGTATAATTAAAATATTTACGGTTCAAATGGGAATCGTATTCATCAGATTTTAAGCACACATTTGATAGACGTCACAGTGCAAAGGAGGAAGGCAGGCAATGCAAATGAGGCAACTGGCTCGTACTTTTTAAATCATACCAAAAAATTGAACCCAATTAAGCTTTTAACCGCCTGCAGTCTGGAATGAGTTTGAAATGTTATTGTAACAACTCACTGGGCTACAGCAATTGCATTATATGAAAGTGCTCCTGTTTATTTGTCACCGGCACAGCTACCGGTGCCACTCAGAGTTGGAGGGAGACGGTCGGCCACTTGCCCATAAAACAATACTTTCAGGGATCATTTCTATAGTGATTTGCTAGCGAAATGCGTTTTGAAAGTGTTTGGGCTCGCTACCCACGAGGAAGAGTGAGAGTGTTCGTTTTTGAGCGTGAAGAAGACAGCGAGTGTTGTTTTTGACCAACTGCTCGCTGTTATTGATGACCGCTCCAGTGTTCCTTAGGGGGCTGGAGGAAGCGGACCACGTTCTGAGTGGGGTGTCTTACCAAAACGTAAGAAAGATGAACTACAGTTGCAAAGCACTGCTGCTTTTTCGATGATTGATTAAAACTATCAAACTGACTGAAAACACGGATCGCATTAATTGCGATTGGTTTCATACCAATACGCTTACATAACAGATATTGGTTATAGACAATGTCATATACACAGAAATGAACACGGACAGTGTTTATTAAGGGCTGACTCATTGACATGTTCGAGAGATCTAGGTGTACTGGACAAATCTACTGGATTATTTTCCATGTCGTAATTGTGCCGCCTGTGATAATGCGTTTGCGTTTTACAAGCCATACAACGAAAAAAGAGTACAGTGTCTTACAAGTGATGACCTGTGCTTCAACGCATGTCATTTATTTGTTTTTTTTGTCCTTGCCATTTGCAATATGTTGGTAAAAACTACTAGACAGTGACGATTGCGCATTGATGAGCAAGCATAAAAGTTCAATTAGGAGAAAAGATATCCATTCACCACTAGCTAGACATTTCGTAGATGCCAAACATTCCATTTCAGATCTGAAATACCGCAGCATACAAAAAATATTTCAAGCT
>NW_026708782.1:0-35246 GCF_902713425.1 Acipenser ruthenus
GACATCATGCATACAGACATATATTTTGTTTTAAAAGCATTTAAAATAATTTAAAAACACCAAGACAATTGTGCTTTGTACATGGTTAAAACAGACACAGATTAAAATCAACATGAAAAAAACCTGTGCTGCTTTAAAAGTGACTGGAAAAAAAGAACATCTATAAAAAAACCAGTGTTTGTGAGGGCCGGGGAGTGCTCTCTAAAAAAGTTCAAAAGTGAACATAAAACTAGATCTAAAACAGGGACAGGGGAAAAGGGACAGTGTATAGAACAGTGAGTTAAAATTCTAAAATTTTAAAACACTTAAAATGTAACTTTTAATAGTTACATTAAAAATCTTAAAGATACATAAAACAAAACAAAACAAAATCAAATAAAACATTCAACGTAAATCAAATAAAAGTCAATAAAACTGAAACAAAAAGACTACATAAAACCAGGGCACCGTTGAAAAACGGTCATGCCAGCTAAAAAGGGCGGAATGCTGGCATGACAAAATAAATAAAGGCTTAGCGGTGCCCCGTAGTCCCGCTCCTAGGAGCTAGCGGTTCCAGTTTTTTCCTTTATTCCATCTTCACGTCCTGAAGTCCGGCGATCCTCCACTCCGCGCAGGCCTTGTCCCTTCCCGAGGGTCCGGATGTCCAGAATTACAAAGTCCTTGATAAGAGTTTGTGCCCTTCTGGTCGTGGTGATAGTGTCTAGCTCCTGCTTGTGATAGACACAGACGTTACGGCCTTCCCACAGGATCTGCTTGACAACATTGATGACACGCCAAACGCACTTAGCTGTGCTGGTATCGATTCCTCCCGCAGGCCCATAGAGCACAGTCTCAGCGGTCATCTTGGCCGTGTCAGCAAACCTGTTTAGGAAGACAGAGACAGAGAGCCAGACACTGCCAGCCACATCACACTCCCAGAAGATATGGGCTGGTGTTTCTCTCTTGCGGCACTTTGCATAGGGGCATGTTTCTACTTGGGCTAGTCCCCTCCTGAACATGAACGCTCGAGTGGGGAGTGCACTGTGGACGGTGTTCCATGCTATATCCTTCTGGACATTACTGAGGCAGCTGTGAGACACATTCTCCCAGATTTTTTGGCTTTGGGTGAGGGAGAAAGTAGCTACTTTTTCAATTTCCTGGGAACCGGCAAGATATTTAGTTACAGCCTTGTATTCCCAGGAGGCAATTTTGCTTTATCTAAGCCCAATTTATATATAGTGTCCCTTAAGGTTCTATAATACAATGGGGGGTCCCAGGAGTACGGCACGGTGTTATCAATAGTGCAGAGGCCCAAGGCCCTGAGACAGGTGGCAAAATAGAAATGATTCATGTAACATACCTTCCTGTCCAGGGCCTGGATGTTCTTGATAGTTTGCGTGAGCCCCTGCACTCGGGTGAGCTGCACAACGTCCGGGACCCCCTTACCTCCCTTCTTGTCGGCTTTACTCAGGGTGGCTCGCTTTACCCTCTCCATCTTGCTGCCCCAGATAAAGCGGTGGATAATGCGGTCCACCACTTTTTTGGTGGTCCTGTCTGGGGAAAGATTTTTCCTACATAAGAGAGGATGGGGAACAGTATAGACTTGGTTATTAATACTCTACCCGTCATTGTTAAGGATCTTGTGCTCCATCCGCCAATCTTTTTACGGACCTGGTTAATGGCCGCCGTCCAGCTCTGGGCCCCCGAGCTATTGTTCTCGAAAATGAGGCCCAGAATCTTGATTTTGTCCTTTTTGACAGGGTACATGTCCGACAGTTCCCTATCTACCTGCCAATTTTTAGACACGTAGACTTCGCTCTTGGACTTATTAATCACTGCCCCGGTCGCCGTGCAGTACTTCTCAAGGATATTACTAATCCGAGGTACCGACGATGTGTTGGTGCAAATGAGTGACACATCGTCCATATATGCTGTTGTTTTGACCTGGACCCCGTTGGATCCAGGCAGCTGGAAACCAGTTATATTGGTATCCTACGAATTGCCTGCAGGAGGGGTTCAATGCACACGACATATAGCAGTGGGGATAGTGGGCAACCCTGTCTGACCCCTGACTGGATAGATATTTTACCAGTCAGGTGGCCTGTTCACCAAGACTCGGGTACTAATGTTTGTATATATGGTTTTAACCCACTCCCTAAGTCAGGAGCGAATTTCATCTGGTCCATCACTTTGTACATATATTCATGGCTTACCCTATCGAACGCCTTCTCCTGGTCAAGGTTGAACAGGCAGAGGGATGGTTCCGTTCTCTAGAATAAGCCAGAATGTCCCTTGTTAACATTAAAATATCCGTGATGGACCTCCCTGGGACGCCACAAGCCTGGTCGGGGCAATGACCAAAGGGAGGTGTACTTGTAGCCGGAGCATCAGAGCTTTGGCTAGTATCTTGTAATCCACGCAAAGGAGGCTGATTGGGCGCCAATTCCGTAGATCTTTAACTTCCCCTTTCTTATGAAGGAGAGTAATTACACTCTCCCGCATAGAAGGGCCCAACCGCTCTCCCTGTAGACCGCTCTGTAGACCTCCGCTAAATGGACTTTTAGCATGTCCCAAAAAAGATGGTAATACTCACCCGGGATGCCATCTGGACCTGGCGTCTTACCGGTGTTCATGGTCTTAACCGCCTGGGTGAGCTCCTCCAGCGTGAGTTCTGGGTCCTTCTCCTCCTCCTCGTCGTCCCGCACTGAGTCAGGCTCCAACTGGCTCAGGAACCACTCTATCAGGGTGTCATCTGTAGCTTTGATGTTATATAGGTCCCTATAGAAGTTCTCTACCACTTTTTTCACACCCTCACTATCCTCTACTATCCTCCCCCTGCTGTCGAGCATGGAGGACATCAAGTGCCGCTTCTCCCTCGTTTTCTGGAAGAGAAGCGAGTACACTTTTCGTCTTCCTCCATTTTTTGCCACTTTTGCATTGTGCATGACCTTTCGTTGTTCCTCCCTACAAAGCACTGAAAGATCTAGCTTGGTCTGGGCTATCTCGTCGCTTACAGGGAACCCCCGAAGCTGAAGCAGGGTCAGATGCTGGAGGGCAGCATTCAGGTGTTTATATTTGGCCCTCCTTTCTTTTGCTTTCCTCTTGCCTGCTGCTATGAAATAACCCTTAGTTCTGATTTTGACCATCTCCCACCACTCTATAGGGGAGTTGAATAGGTCACGCAAAGTGGTCCACTCAACAAGCCTGCTCTTATAGGCTGCAGCTATGGAGGGGTCATCGAGTAAGGAGGTGTTTAATTTCCAAACCCCTGACCCCATCTGGGAGGTCTGAGGGACCTGCAATGTTACCTGCAGGAGCCTATGGTCAGAGAAGAAGACGGCCTGGGTGTCTACTGCGTCTTCGTAAGGGAGCTGGTATGCAGGACGAGATCTATACGGGAGAAGGAGGTCCCAGATGAGCTCACCCAGGTAAAGGGAGGCACCAGGTCCTTACCTGCATCACACAGGGAGAAATCAGATATTACGGAGGACAAAACTCTACTAGAGCGGTCGTTGCGTGGCCTGCTCCGGTCTACGTCCCTCAGAGCACAATTGAAGTCACCTGACACGATGACGGGTACGTTCCCCAGCAGGAGTGGACGCAGCTGTGGAAAAAATTGAACTCTTTCGTTTTGGTTAGTGGGTGCGTAGACATTGACCAGTCTGAGGGGAGTGTTGTTGTATGTCACATCCACGCTCAGAATTCTACCAGGTTCTACCTCCCTGCTGCTGCGGGAGGTAATAAATGGGTTTTTAAACAGGATACCTACTCCGTCGGCTCTGGCTATGTTGGAGCCCGACCAGAAGGAGTCCCCCAGGGTCCAACTCTCCTTCAGGTCCCTATAATCAGGGCTCGACGAAATACCACACTCCTGCAGAAAGATGAGATCTGCTTTCAAGTTAGCTAGATAGTTTAGTACATCAAATCTTTTTGTGTCTCCCTGATGCTCCTGACATTAACAGACACACATATCAGGGCCATCAGGGTAGCTAACAAGAAAAGGAGTCGCTGCGTCCACCCCATAGCGACTATGATTGGGAGGTCGGGACACTCTTCCTACTCTTAGCTCTACGCTTGCTTCGAGGGGGCTTGGGCTTATTTGCAACTCCCATCACCCCTGAGAAGGTACTCACTGCTGCCTCGTCCAAGAAGGCACCGTCTTTATATGCACAGTACGTGGAGTTGTTGGGGCTATTCAACTCCCCACAAGGTAAGTCTGGTGGAACTTGCTCAGGGCCCCTCGGAACGTGTGGGTCAGCTTTGTCCTGGGGGGGGTTATGACAGACAGCATTCTTTGGCTGTTACCGTCTGTTGAATTGGAGCTGTTAGCAGACTTCTGGCTTACCGCGTCCAGGGGTATTCCCATGTCCTCCAGTGCTGTATCTAGGAGGACCTCTAGGGGGCCCCTGTTTTGCCCATACAAGGGAGGGGTCAAGGATGCTTTGAAGGAGGCCCTTCGCTTGAAGAGGGTCATTGCTACAGAGGTACTGCTGGTCAGGGAAGGTGTTGACCCCGACCTCTCCCTCGGTGCATTAGTGAACACCTCTTCTGCGAGGTGTGCTAGGGTTTGTGCCAACGACTGGGAAGGCTGGCTGGGGATGCCCTGGCTGGCTGCTACCTGCCCACTAGGCGGCAGTGTAGCCGTCCCACTCGCCTCCGTCTCTGCCTGCGAGGGGCAAGACTGGGGACTTTGTGTGGACATTAGCTGGTTTTGGATCTATGGGGGCCACCTGCAACTTGCTGTCTTTGATCCTGATCTTCTTTCTTTTCCCCCCCTCGTCTCTACCCTTTCTTTTCCCCACCCTCTGCTGGTTCTTCACTCCCTTCCCCTCCTTCTCACTCTCACTTTCACTGTCGCTTTTGCTTTCCTCCCCCACGGACTCAATCATTATGGCGTCATAACGAGAGCCGAGGGGGAGTGCTGGCGCTGAGAGGGCCCTACTCAGGGGGGGGCCGCTGCTGGGTCCGGGCTCCCTCCCTGACTCGTGTTCTGCATCAGAGGAGCTACTGGAGGAGCTAGTGGAGTGGCTGTTGTACTCTCTCTCTGGGCTGGGGAAGGGGTCCTCGTAAAACGGGACATGTCTCGGGGGCGGGGGGGTGAGGGGGTGCTGGTGATGATGGTGGTGCTGGAGTCTGGGTCTTGGATACTGTTGGTGGTGATGTGGACTGATCTTTGTTACTTGCTCCCTCTTCCTGCTCAGGCCTAGGCTTGTTCATGTTTGCCTTGCTGGCTCTGGCCATGTTGGCATAGGAAGAGGGGCAGTCCTTAAACAGGTGCCCCTTCTTTCCACACAAATTGCACTGCCTCTCTTCTCTGCAGTGGCTGGTCTCGTGGGGGGCGCCGCAGTTCCTGCACTTGACTAAAGTACACGCGGCCGTCAGGTGTCCTAATTCCCCACATTTCCTGCAGAGTTTTGGCATCCCATTATAGAATACCAGCCCTCTGTTGGGCCCTAACACTATGGAGTTTGGAATGTGGCGGACGCCTCCAATGCCCGATGGATCAACATTAAGGCGTACCAGCCACTTTCTGCTCCTGTCCAAACCCCATCTTCATCTGTAATTTTCCTCCCTTCTGATGACACCCTCCCATAGCGGTTAAGCCATGTTGTAATATCATAGTCGCTAACAGCCTCATTGAAAAATTGGACAGTAACAACTTTCATTTCTCTGTCTGTCAGTGCATCCACACAAAATTCTTTGTATGGAGCGAGATATTTATTCTCCCCCCAAAAGGACCACATTTCTTGTAACTTTTGGGGGGTTCCTAAAACTGACCTCAAACACTTCCTTAAGCCCTGGCAATTTCACCAAACAATTCAAGTCAGAAGGGGAAAAACCCATACCCCTCTGAAGAATGGTCCGGCTGAACTCTAGTCTCGTCAGTCCTGGTTCCGTTTCATCTTGCTTGTTTCTTGTGAAGCGCACGCATTGTGCCTCCTGGTTTCCTGGGTTGGCCGGAACGCCATCCTTCAGCTGGCTCCTCCGATTGGGGTGGGAGAAGCCTCTGGACGTCCGGGTTGTCTCTCTCTACGGAAAAGAGACAACGTAAGCAGCAAATCTGGGCAGTTGAAGGAACTATTACTTTAGTCCCTGAGGAGATGGTCGCCTCGCAAGAGGGACCCCCTCCCCAGGTGAACGGTGTCCTTCCCTGGCGGAGTAGGGGGCGCTGCTTGGCACCGAGACCACGTAGGAAGAATCGTGGCTGTGACGCCTCCTCGGGGTCCGGGGCCGCCCTCTGCTCCTCCCAGATGGCGCCCTCTGCTGGGCGCCTGCTGCTCTCTCGGTCTGGATCTCGATTACAATCAAGGCTGGGGATGAGGTCGTCTAGGTCATCAAAGGGTCCTCAAAGGTCGTCTGGATGGTAGGTCCTCCTTCTCTCTAACTCCAGGAACGTCTGGAAAAGCCGGAACCGCCTGAAAAAGAAAAAAACGGGAACCGCCTGAAAAAGAAAAAACTGCTCTCAACAGTCAACAAAATCTTGAAAGACCCTCGGCCTGGATTGGGCAAGCCAAAACCAGACTGAGCATTAGTCTTCCAAAAAGTTGCCGAGCTGAGAAAGCCAGTCAAAAATAAAAAAAATTCTGTTCCTCCTCACCCGAACAAACTCTCACAGACCCTCGGAGGGAGCGGGCAATGCCACTACCCTCTAAGCCTTAGTCTTAGAAAGATTTATTCGAACTGAAGAGAAGCCAGAGTATATGGCTGGCTAAGAAGGACCTGGCATAGGGACATGTTCCACCACACTTGTCTGGTTAGCTGCATGCTCCCAGGAAACAAACTGCTGCTGTCTACATCATCATCACATGTGAATAAAAGAAAGAAGACAGCAAGAAAGAAAGAGAGAAAGAAAGAGAAAGAAAGAAAGAGAGAAAGAAAAAAAAGAAGTAAAACGGCGGGAAAACTTGCATCAACACTGGCACTCTCCCTCCAGCAGGGGTAGACAAAATGCTCACAGGAGAGATCCAGATCTGACTTTGACCAACGTTAGAGAAAGGTGTGCACCGTTCCCGAAGGTACTGCAATACCGGGCCGATGCGTGGAGTGGACGGAGCAAGCCCCTGTTCCATCTCCCGATTCCAAAAATCAATTTAATATATGGTCCCCTGATAGGGGACGTATCAGATATTAAACTGATAAGAACAGATACTACACTTGATCTTAGCCAAAAGGCCGAGAAGCGATGGCGACTTGGCCCTTGCCCGGGGCCCCCCAGCCCGGACGGCACAGGGCGATTCAAAGGTGGGTGCAAAATTCCAAGCACAAGCAGACCCCCAAAAAACGGGCTGCTGCTTCCAGAGGGGAAATGTGCAATTTAAGCAGGAGGAAACAAAACAAAGCAAAAACACCACACATAACACCAAAACAAAACATAAACTGGCGGAGTGCGTCTTACAAATAGTCATGCCAAGCTGCTATGCTGTGCAAGGTGCCTTGGGTAACTACAACTGTGCCTCGCTGGCTGGCTGGCTTGCTAAGAAGGTCCTGCATAGGGACATGTTCCACCACACTTGTCTGGTTAGCTGCATGCTCCCAGGAAACAACCTGCTGCTGTCTACATCATCACCACATGTGAATAAAAGAAAGAAGACAGCAAGAAAGAAAGAGAGAAAGAAAGAGAGAAAGAGAGAAAGAAAGAGAGAAAGAAAGAAAGAGAGAAAGAAAAAAAAAGAAGTAAAACGGCGGGAAAACTTGCATCAACACTGGCACTCTCCCTCCAGCAGGGTAGACAAAATGCTCACAGGAGAGATCCAGATCTGACTTTGACCAACGTTAGAGAAAGGTGTGCACCGTCCACGTCGTTGCGTGGCCTGCTCCGGTCTACGTCCCTCAGAGCACAATTGAAGTCACCTGACACGATGACGGGTACGTTCCCCAGCAGGAGTGGACGCAGCTGTGGAAAAAATTGAACTCTTTCGTTTTGGTTAGTGGGTGCGTAGACATTGACCAGTCTGAGGGGAGTGTTGTTGTATGTCACATCCACGCTCAGAATTCTACCAGGTTCTACCTCCCTGCTGCTGCGGGAGGTAATAAATGGGTTTTTAAACAGGATACCTACTCCGTCGGCTCTGGCTATGTTGGAGCCCGACCAGAAGGAGTCCCCCCAGGGTCCAACTCTCCTTCAGGTCCCTATAATCAGGGCTCGACGAAATACCACACTCCTGCAGAAAGATGAGATCTGCTTTCAAGTTAGCTAGATAGTTTAGTACATCAAATCTTTTTTGTGTCTCCCTGATGCTCCTGACATTAACAGACACACATATCAGGGCCATCAGGGTAGCTAACAAGAAAAGGAGTCGCTGCGTCCACCCCATAGCGACTATGATTGGAGGTCGGGACACTCTTCCTACTCTTAGCTCTACGCTTGCTTCGAGGGGCTTGGGCTTATTTGCAACTCCCATCACCCTGAGAAGGTACTCACTGCTGCCTCGTCCAAGAAGGCACCGTCTTTATATGCACAGTACGTGGAGTTGTTGGGGCTATTCAACTCCCCACAAGGTAAGTCTGGTGGAACTTGCTCAGGGCCCTCGAACGTGTGGGTCAGCTTTGTCCTGGGGGGGGGGTTATGACAGACAGCATTCTTTGGCTGTTACCGTCTGTTGAATTGGAGCTGTTAGCAGACTTCTGGCTTACCGCGTCCAGGGGTATTCCCATGTCCTCCAGTGCTGTATCTAGGAGGACCTCTAGGGGGCCCCTGGTTTTGCCCATACAAGGGAGGGGGGTCAAGGATGCTTTGAAGGGAGGCCCTTCGCTTGAAGAGGGTCATTGCTACAGAGGTACTGCTGGTCAGGGAAGGTGTTGACCCCGACCTCTCCCCTCGGTGCATTAGTGAACACCTCTTCTGCGAGGTGTGCTAGGGTTTGTGCCAACGACTGGGAAGGCTGGCTGGGGATGCCCTGCTGGCTGCTACCTGCCCACTAGGCGGCAGTGTAGCCGTCCCACTCGCCTCCGTCTCTGCCTGCGAGGGCAAGACTGGGGACTTTGTGTGGACATTAGCTGGTTTTGGATCTATGGGGCCACCTGCAACTTGCTGTCTTTGATCCTGATCTTCTTTCTTCTTCCCCCCCTCATCTCTACCCTTTCTTTTCCCCACCCTCTGCTGGTTCTTCACTCCCTTCCCCTCCTTCTCACTCTCACTTTCACTGTCGCTTTTGCTTTCCTCCCCCCGGACTCAATCCTTATGGCGTCATAACGAGAGCCGAGGGGGAGTGCTGGCGCTGAGAGGGCCCTACTCAGGGGGGGGCCGCTGCTGGGTCCGGGCTCCCTCCCTGACTCGTGTTCTGCATCAGAGGAGCTACTGGAGGAGCTAGTGGAGTGGCTGTTGTACTCTCTCTCTGGGCTGGGGGAAGGGGTCCTCGTAAAACGGGACATGTCTCGGGGGCGGGGGGGTGAGGGGGTGCTGGTGATGATGGTGGTGCTGGAGTCTGGGTCTTGGATACTGTTGTGGTGATGTGGACTGATCTTTGTTACTTGCTCCCTCTTCCTGCTCAGGCCTAGGCTTGTTCGTGTTTGCCTTGCTGGCTCTGGCCATGTTGGCATAGGAGAGGGGCAGTCCTTAAACAGGTGCCCCTTCTTTCCACACAAATTGCACTGCCTCTCTTCTCTGCAGTGGCTGGTCTCGTGGGGGCGCCGCAGTTCCTGCACTTGACTACAGTACACGCGGCCGTCAGGTGTCCTAATTCCCCACATTTCCTGCAGAGTTTGGCATCCCATTATAGAATACCAGCCCTCTGTTGGGCCCTAACACTATGGAGTTTGGAATGTGGCGGACGCCTCCAATGCCCGATGGATCAACATTAAGGCGTACCAGCCACTTTCTGGCTCCTGTCCAAACCCCATCTTCATCTGTAATTTTCCTCCCTTCTGATGACACCCTCCCATAGCGGTTAAGCCATGTTGTAATATCATAGTCGCTAACAGCCTCATTGAAAAATTGGACAGTAACAACTTTCATTTCTCTGTCTGTCAGTGCATCCACACAAAATTCTTTGTATGGAGCGAGATATTTATTCTCCCCCAAAGGACCACATTTCTTGTAACTTTTGGGGGTTCCTAAACTGACCTCAAACACTTCCTTAAGCCCTGGCAATTTCACCAAACAATTCAAGTCAGAAGGGAAAAACCCATACCCCTCTGAAGAATGGTCCGGCTGAACTCCAGTCTCGTCAGTCCTGGTTCCGTTTCATCTTGCTTGTTTCTTGTGAAGCGCACCGCATTGTGCCTCCTGGTTTCCTGGGTTGGCCGGAACGCCATCCTTCAGCTGGCTCCTCCGATTGGGGTGGGAGAAGCCTCTGGACGTCCGGGTTGTCTCTCTCTACGGAAAAGAGACAACGTAAGCAGCAAATCTGGGCAGTGAAGGAACTATTACTTTAGTCCCTGAGGAGATGGTCGCCTCGCAAGAGGGACCCCCTCCCCAGGTGAACGGTTTCCTTCCCTGGCGGAGTAGGGGGCGCTGCTTGCACCGAGACCACGTAGGAAGAATCGTGGCTGTGACGCCTCCTCGGGGTCCGGGGCCGCCCTCTGCTCCTCCCAGATGGCGCCCTCTGCTGGGCGCCTGCTGCTCTCTCGGTCTGGATCTCGATTACAATCAAGGCTGGGGATGAGGTCGTCTAGGTCATCAAAGGGTCCTCAAAGGTCGTCTGGATGGTAGGTCCTCCTTCTCTCTAACTCCAGGAAGGTCTGGAAAAGCCGAACCGCCTGAAAAAGAAAAAACGGGAACCGCCTGAAAAAGAAAAAACTGCTCTCAACAGTCAACAAAATCTTGAAAGACCCTCGGCCTGGATTGGGCAAGCAAAACCAGACTGAGCATAGTCTTCCAAAAAGTTGCCGAGCTGAAGAAAGCCAGTCAAAAATAAAAAAATTCTGTTCCTCCTCACCCGAACAAACCTCTCACAGACCCTCGGAGGGAGCGGGCAATGCCACTACCCTCTAAGCCTTAGTCTTAGAAAGATTTATTCGAACTGAAGAGAAGCCAGAGTATATGGCTGGCTAAGAAGGACCTGGCATAGGACATGTTCCACCACACTTGTCTGGTAGCTGCATGCTCCAGGAAACAAACTGCTGCTGTCTACATCATCATCACATGTGAATAAAAGAAAGAAAGACAGCAAGAAAGAAAGAGAGAAAGGAAAGAGAGAAAGAAAGAGAGAAAGAAAAAAAAGAATAAAACGGCGGGAAAACTTGCATCAACACTGGCACTCTCCCTCCAGCAGGGGTAGACAAAATGCTCACAGGAGAGATCCAGATCTGACTTTGACCAACGTTAGAGAAAGGTGTGCACCGTTCCCGGAGGTACTGCAATACCGGGCCGATGCGTGGAGTGGACGGAGCAAGCCCCTGTTCCATCTCCCGATTCCAAAAATCAATTTAATATATGGTCCCCTGATAGGGGACGTATCAGATATTAAACTGATAAGAACAGATACTACACTTGATCTTAGCCAAAAGGCCGAGAAGCGATGGCGACTTGGCCCTTGACCGGGGCCCCCAGCCCGGACGGCACAGGGGGATTCAAAGGTGGTGCAAAATTCAAGCACAAGCAGACCCCAAAAAACGGGCTGCTGCTTCCAGAGGGGAAATGTGCAATTAAGCAGGAGAAAACAAAACAAAGCAAAAACACACACATAACACCAAAACAAAACATAAACTGGCGGAGTGCGTCTTACAAATAGTCATGCCAAGCTGCTATGCTGTGCAAGGTGCCTTGGGTAAACTACAACTGTGCCTCGCTGGCTGGCTGGCTTGCTAAGAAGGTCCTGGCATAGGGACATGTTCCACCACACTTGTCTGGTTAGCTGCATGCTCCAGGAAACAACCTGCTGCTGTCTACATCATCACCACATGTGAATAAAAGAAAGAAAGACAGCAAGAAAGAAAGAGAGAAAGAAAGAGAGAAAGAGAGAAAGAAAGAGAGAAAGAAAGAAAGAGAGAAAGAAAAAAAAAAGAAGTAAAACGGCGGGAAAACTTGCATCAACACTGGCACTCTCCCTCCCAGCAGGGGTAGACAAAATGCTCACAGGAGAGATCAGATCTGACTTTGACCAACGTTAGAGAAAGGTGTGAACGTTCCCGGAGGTACTGCAATACCGGGCCGATGCGTGGAGTGGACGGAGCAAGCCCCTGTTCCATCTCCCGATTCCAAAATCAATTTATATATGGTCCCCTGATAGGGGACGTATCAGATATTAAACTGATAAGAACAGATACTACACTTGATCTTAGCCAAAAGGCCGAGAAGCGATGGCGACTTGGCCCTTGCCCGGGGCCCCCAGCCCGGACGGCACAGGGGGATTCAAAGGTGGGTGCAAAATTTCAAGCACAAGCAGACCCCAAAAAAACGGGCTGCTGCTTCCAGAGGGGAAATGTGCAATTAAGCAGGAGAAAACAAAACAAGCAAAAACACACACATAACACCAAAAACAAACATAAACTGGCGGAGTGCGTCTTACAAATAGTCATGCCAAGCTGCTATGCTGTGCAAGGTGCCTTGGGTAACTACAACTGTGCCTCGCTGGCTGCTGGCTTGCTAAGAAGGTCCTGGCATAGGGACATGTTCCACCACACTTGTCTGGTTAGCTGCATGCTCCAGGAAACAACCTGCTGCTGTCTACATCATCACCACATGTGAATAAAAGAAAGAAAGACAGCAAGAAAGAAAGAGAGAAAGAAGAGAGAAAGAGAGAAAGAGAGAAAGAAAGAGAGAAAGAAAGAAAGAGAGAAAGAAAAAAAAGAAGTAAAACGGCGGGAAAACTTGCATCAACACTGGCACTCTCCTCCAGCAGGGTAGACAAAATGCTCACAGGAGAGATCCAGATCTGACTTTGACCAACGTTAGAGAAAGGTGTGCACCGTTCCCGGAGGTACTGCAATACCGGGCCCGATGCGTGGAGTGGACGGAGCAAGCCCCTGTTCCATCTCCCGATTCCAAAAATCAATTTAATATATGGTCCCTGATAGGGGACGTATCAGATATTAATACTCTTTTATTGAGATTTTAAATTTTTTACATTTACACCTATTCGTTTTTTTCATTCATTTTACATTTCTTTTAAAGATGACATTCATGCATACAGACATACATTTTGTTTTTAAAAGCATTTAAAATACATTTAAAAACACCAAGACAATTGTGCTTTGTACATGGTTAAAACAGACACAGATTAAATCAACATGAAAAAAACCTGTGCTGTTTTAAAAGTGACTGGAAAAAAGAACCATCTATAAAAAACCAGTGCTTGTGAGGGCCGGGGAGTGCTCTCTAAAAGGTTCAAAAGTAAACATAAAACTAGATCTAAAACAGGGACAGGGGAAAAGGGACAGTGTATAAAACAGTGAGTTAAAATTCTAAAATTTTAAAACACTTAAAATGTAACTTTTAATAGTTTACATTAAAATCTTAAAGATACATAAAACAAAACAAAACAAAATCAAATAAAACATTCAACGTAAATCAAATAAAAGTCCATAAAACTGAAACAAAAGACTACATAAAACCAGGGCACCGTTGAAAAACGGTCATGCCAGCTAAAAAGGGCGGAATGCTGGCATGACAAAATAAATAAAAGGCTTAGCGGTGCCCCGTAGTCCCGCTCCTAGGAGCTAGCGGTTCAGTTTTTTCCTTTATTCCATCTTCACGTCCTGAAGTCCGGCGATCCTCCACTCCGCGCAGGCCTTGTCCTTCCCGAGGGTCCGGATGTCCAGAATTACAAAGTCCTTGATAAGAGTTTGTGCCCTTCTGGTCATGGTGATAGTGTCTAGCTCCTGCTTGTGATAGACACAGACGTTACGGCCTTCCCACAGGATCTGCTTGACAACATTGATGACACGCCAAACGCACTTAGCTGTGCTGGTAGTGATTCCTCCCGCAGGCCCATAGAGCACAGTCTCAGCGGTCATCTTGGCCGTGTCAGCAAACCTGTTTAGGAAGACAGAGACAGAGAGCCAGACACTGCCAGCCACATCACACTCCCAGAAGATATGGGCTGGTGTTTCTCTCTTGTGGCACTTTGCATAGGGCATGTTTCTACTTGGGCTAGTCCCCTCCTGAACATGAACGCTCGAGTGGGAGTGCACTGTGGACGGTGTTCCATGCTATATCCTTCTGGACATTACTGAGGCAGCTGTGAGACACATTCTCCCAGATTTTTTGGCTTGGGTGAGGGAGAAAGTAGCTACTTTTTCAATTTCCTGGGAACCGGCAAGATATTTAGTTACAGCCTTGTATTCCCAGGAGGCCAATTTGCTTTATCTAAGCCCAATTTATATATAGTGTCCCTTAAGGTTCTATAATACAATGGGGGGTCCCAGGAGTACGGCACGGTGTTATCAATAGTGCAGAGGCCCAAGGCCCTGAGACAGGTGGCAAAATAGAAACGATTCATGTAACATACCTTCCTGTCCAGGGCCTGGATGTTCTTGATAGTTTGCGTGAGCCCCTGCACTCGGGTGAGCTGCACAACGTCCGGGACCCCCTTACCTCCCTTCTTGTCGGCTTTACTCAGGGTGGCTCGTTTTACCCTCTCCATCTTGCTGCCCCAGATAAAGCGGTGGATAATGCGGTCCACCACTTTTTTGGTGGTCCTGTTTGGGGGAAAGATTTTTCCTACATAAGAGAGGATGGGGAACAGTATAGACTTGGTTATTAATACTCTACCCGTCATTGTTAAGGATCTTGTGCTCCATCCGCCAATCTTTTTACGGACCTGGTTAATGGCCGCCGTCCAGCTCTGGGCCCCCGAGCTATTGTTCTCGAAAATGAGGCCCAGAATCTTGATTTTGTCCTTTTTGACAGGGTACATGTCCGACAGTTCCCTATCTACCTGCCAATTTTTAGACACGTAGACTTCGCTCTTGGACTTATTAATCACTGCCCCGGTCGCCGTGCAGTACTTCCCAAGGATATTACTAATCCGAGGTACCGACGATGTGTTGGTGCAAATGAGTGACACATTGTCCATATATGCTGTTGTTTTGACCTGGACCCCGTTGGATCCAGGCAGCTGGAAACCAGTTATATTGGTATCCCTACGAATTGCCTGCAGGAGGGGTTCAATGCACACGACATATAGCAGTGGGGATAGTGGGCAACCCTGTCTGACCCCTGACTGGATAGATATTTTACCAGTCAGGTGCCTGTTCACCAAGACTCGGGTACTAATGTTTGTATAGATGGTTTTAACCCACCCCCTAAGTCCAGGAGCGAATTTCATCTGGTCCATCACTTTGTACATATATTCATGGCTTACCCTATCGAACGCCTTCTCCTGGTCAAGGTTGAACAGGCAGAGGGGATGGTTCCGTTCTCTAGAATAAGCCAGAATGTCCCTTGTTAACATTAAAATATCCGTGATGGACCTCCCTGGGACGCCACAAGCCTGGTCGGGGCCAATGACCAAAGGGAGGTGTACTTGTAGCCGGAGCATCAGAGCTTTGGCTAGTATCTTGTAATCCACGCAAAGGAGGCTGATTGGGCGCCAATTCCGTAGATCTTTAACTTCCCCTTTCTTATGAAGGAGAGTAATTACACTCTCCCGCATAGAAGGGCCCAACCGCTTCTCCCTGTAGACCGCTCTGTAGACCTCCGCTAAATGGACTTTTAGCGTGTCCCAAAAAAGATGGTAATACTCACCCGGGATGCCATCTGGACCTGGCGTCTTACCGGTGTTCATGGTCTTAACCGCCTGGGTGAGCTCCTCCAGCGTGAGTTCTGGGTCCTTCTCCTCCTCCTCGTCGTCCTGCATTGAGTCAGGCTCCAACTGGCTCAGGAACCACTCTATCAGGGTGTCATCTGTAGCTTTGATGTTATACAGGTCCCTATAGAAGTTCTCTACCACTTTTTTCACTCCCTCACTATCCTCTACTATCCTCCCCCTGCTGTCGAGCATGGAGGACATCAAGTGCCGCTTCTCCCTCGTTTTCTGGAAGAAGAAGCGAGTACACTTTTCGTCTTCCTCCATTTTTTGCACTTTTGCATTGTGCATGACCTTTCGTTGTTCCTCCCTACAAAGCACTGAAAGATCTAGCTTGGTCTGGGCTATCTCGTCGCTTACAGGGAACCCCCGAAGCTGAAGCAGGCTCAGACGCTGGAGGGCAGCATTCAGGTATTTATATTTGGCTCTCCTTTCTTTTGCTTTCCTCTTGCCTGCTGCTATGAAATAACCCTTAGTTCTCATTTTGACCATCTCCCACCACTCTATAGGGGAGTTGAATAGGTCACGCAAAGTGGTCCACTCAACAAGCCTGCTCTTATAGGCTGCAGCTATGGAGGGGTCATCGAGTAAGGAGGTGTTTAATTTCCAGACCCCTGACCCCATCTGGGAGGTCTGAGGGACCTGCAATGTTACCTGCAGGAGCCTATGGTCAGAGAAGAAGACGGCCTGGGTGTCTACTGCCGTCTTCGTAAGGGAGCTGGTATGCAGGACGAGATCTATATGGGAGAAGGAGGTCCCAGATGAGCTCACCCAGGTAAAGGGAGGCACCAGGTCCTTACCTGCATCACACAGGGAGAAATCAGATATTATGGAGGACAAAACTCTACTAGTGCGGTCGTTGCGTGGCCTGCTCCGGTCTACGTCCCTCAGAGCACAATTGAAGTCACCTGACACGATGACGGGTACGTTCCCCAGCAGGAGTGGACGCAGCTGTGGAAAAAATTGAACTCTTTCGTTTTGGTTAGTGGGTGCGTAGACATTGACCAGTCTGAGGGGAGTGTTGTTGTATGTCACATCCACGCTCAGAATTCTACCAGGTTCTACCTCCCTGCTGCTGCGGGAGGTAATAAATGGGTTTTTAAACAGGATACCTACTCCGTCGGCTCTGGCTATGTTGGAGCCCGACCAGAAGGAGTCCCCCAGGGTCCAACTCTCCTTCAGGTCCCTATAATCAGGGCTCGACGAAATACCACACTCCAGCAGAAAGATGAGATCTGCTTTCAAGTTAGCTAGATAGTTTAGTACATCAAATCTTTTTTGTGTCTCCCTGATGCTCCTGACATTAACAGACACACATATCAGGGCCATCAGGGTAGCTAACAAGAAAAGGAGTCGCTGCGTCCACCCCATAGCGACTATGATTGGGAGGTCGGGACACTCTTCCTACTCTTAGCTCTACGCTTGCTTCGAGGGGGCTTGGGCTTATTTGCAACTCCCATCACCCCTGAGAAGGTACTCACTGCTGCCTCGTCCAAGAAGGCACCGTCTTTATATGCACAGTACGTGGAGTTGTTGGGGCTATTCAACTCCCCACAAGGTAAGTCTGGTGGAACTTGCTCAGGGCCCCTCGGAACGTGTGGGTCAGCTTTGTCCTGGGGGGGGGTTATGACAGACAGCATTCTTTGGCTGTTACCGTCTGTTGAGTTGGAGCTGTTAGCAGACTTCTGGCTTACCGCGTCCAGGGGTATTCCCATGTCCTCCAGTGCTGTATCTAGGAGGACCTCTAGGGGGCCCCTGGTTTTGCCCATACAAGGGAGGGGGTCAAGGATGCTTTGAAGGGAGGCCCTTCGCTTGAAGAGGGTCATTGCTACCGAGGTACTGCTGGTCAGGGAAGGTGTTGACCCCGACCTCTCCCTCGGTGCATTAGTGAACACCTCTTCTGCGAGGTGTGCTAGGGTTTGTGCCAACGACTGGGAAGGCTGGCTGGGGATGCCCTGGCTGGCTGCTACCTGCCCACTAGGCGGCAGTGTAGCCGTCCCACTCGCCTCCGTCTCTGCCTGCGAGGGCAAGACTGGGGACTTTGTGTGGACATTAGCTGGTTTTGGATTTATGGGGGCCACCTGCAACTTGCTGTCTTTGATCCTGATCTTCTTTCTTTTCCCCCCCTCATCTCTACCCTTTCTTTTCCCCACCCTCTGCTGGTTCTTCACTCCCTTCCCCTCCTTCTCACTCTCACTTTCACTGTCGCTTTCGCTTTCCTCCCCCACGGACTCAATCCTTATGGCGTCATAACGAGAGCCGAGGGGGAGTGCTGGCGCTGAGAGGGCCCTACTCAGGGGGGGGGCGCTGCTGGGTCCGGGCTCCCTCCCTGCCTCGTGTTCTGCATCAGAGGAGCTACTGGAGGAGCTAGATATTAAACTGATAAGAACAGATACTACACTTGATCTTAGCCAAAAGGCCGAGAAGCGATGGCGACTTGGCCCTTGCCCGGGGCCCCCCAGCCCGGACGGCACAGGGGGATTCAAAGGTGGGTGCAAAATTTCAAGCACAAGCAGACCCCCAAAAAACGGGCTGCTGCTTCCAGAGGGGAAATGTGCAATTTAAGCAGGAGAAAACAAAACAAAGCAAAAACACACACATAACACCAAAAACAAAACATAAACTATGCTGTGCAAGGTGCCTTGGGTAACTACAACTGTGCCTCGCTGGCTGGCTGGCTAAGAAGGACCTGGCATAGGGACATGTTCCACCACACTTGTCTGGTTAGCTGCATGCTCCCAGGAAACAACCTGCTGCTGTCTACATCATCACCACATGTGAATAAAAGAAAGAAAGACAGCAAGAAAGAAAGAGAGAAAGAAAGAGAGAAAGAGAGAAAGAAAGAGAGAAAGAAAGAAAGAGCGAAAGAAAAAAAAAGAAGTAAAACGGCGGGAAAACTTGCATCAACACTGGCACTCTCCCTCCCGCAGGGGTAGACAAAATGCTAACAGGAGAGATCCAGATCTGACTTTGACCAACGTTAGAGAAAGGTGTGCACCGTTCCCGGAGGTACTGCAATACCGGGCCGATGCGTGGAGTGGACGGAGCAAGCCCCTGTTCCATCTCCCGATTCCAAAAATCAATTTAATATATGGTCCCCTGATAGGGGACGTATCAGATATTAAACTGATAAGAACAGATACTACACTTGATCTTAGCCAAAAGGCCGAGAAGCGATGGCGACTTGGCCCTTGCCCGGGGCCCCCCAGCCCGGACGGCACAGGGGGATTCAAAGGTGGGTGCAAAATTTCAAGCACAAGCAGACCCCAAAAAAAAATGGGCTGCTGCTTCCAGAGGGGAAATGTGCAATTTAAGCAGGAGAAAACAAAACAAAGCAAAAACACACACATAACACCAAAAACAAAACATAAACTGGCGGAGTGCGTCTTACAAATAGTCATGCCAAGCTGCTATGCTGTGCAAGGTGCCTTGGGTAACTACAACTGTGCCTCGCTGGCTGGCTGGCTTGCTAAGAAGGTCCTGGCATAGGGACATGTTCCACCACACTTGTCTGGTTAGCTGCATGCTCCCAGGAAACAACCTGCTGCTGCCTACATCATCACCACATGTGAATAAAAGAAAGAAAGACAGCAAGAAAGAAAGAGAGAAAGAAAGAGAGAAAGAGAGAAAGAAAGAGAGAAAGAAAGAAAGAGAGAAAGAAAAAAAAAGAAGTAAAACGGCGGGAAAACTTGCATCAACACTGGCACTCTCCCTCCAGCAGGGGTAGACAAAATGCTCACAGGAGAGATCCAGATCTGACTTTGACCAACGTTAGAGAAAGGTGTGCACCGTTCCCGGAGGTACTGCAATACCGGGCCGATGCGTGGAGTGGACGGAGCAAGCCCCTGTTCCATCTCCCGATTCCAAAAATCAATTTAATATATGGTCCCCTGATAGGGGACGTATCAGATATTAATACTCTTTTATTGAGATTTTACATTTTTTACATTTACACCCATTCGTTTTTTCATTCATTTTACATTTCTTTTAAAGATGACATTCATGCATACAGACATACATTTTGTTTTAAAAGCATTTAAAATACATTTAAAAACACCAAGACAATTGTGCTTTGTACATGGTTAAAACAGACACAGATTAAAATCAACATGAAAAAAACTTGTGCTGTTTTAAAAGTGACTGGAAAAAAAGAACCATCTATAAAAAACCAGTGCTTGTGAGGGCCGGGGAGTGCTCTCTAAAAAAGTGAACATAAACCTAGATCTAAAACAGGGACAGGGGAAAAGGGACAGTGTATAAACAGTGAGTTAAAATTCTAAAATTTTAAAACACTTAAAATGTAACTTTTAATAGTTTATATTAAAAATCTTAAAGATACATAAAACAAAACAAAACAAAATCAAATAAAACATTCAAATTAAATCAAAGGTCCATAAAACTGAAACAAAAAGACTACATAAAACCAGGGCACCGTTGAAAAACGGTCATGCCAGCTAAAAAGGGCGGAATGCTGGCATGACAAAATAAATAAAAGGCTTAGCGGTGCCCCGTAGTCCCGCTCCTAGGAGCTAGCGGTTCCAGTTTTTTCCTTTATTCCATCTTCACGTCCTGAAGTCCGGCGATCCTCCACTCCGCGCAGGCCTTGTCCTTCCCGAGGGTCCGGATGTCCAGAATTACAAAGTCCTTGATAAGAGTTTGTGCCCTTCTGGTCGTGGTGATAGTGTCTAGCTCCTGCTTGTGATAGACACAGACGTTACGGCCTTCCCACAGGATCTGCTTGACAACATTGATGACACGCCAAACGCACTTAGCTGTGCTGGTAGTGATTCCTCCCGCAGGCCCATAGAGCACAGTCTCAGCGGTCATCTTGGCCGTGTCAGCAAACCTGTTTAGGAAGACAGAGACAGAGAGCCAGACACTGCCAGCCACATCACACTCCCAGAAGATATGGGCTGGTGTTTCTCTCTTGCGGCACTTTGCATAGGGGCATGTTTCTACTTGGGCTAGTCCCCTCCTGAACATGAACGCTCGAGTGGGGAGTGCACTGTGGACGGTGTTCCATGCTATATCCTTCTGGACATTACTGAGGCAGCTGTGAGACACATTCTCCCAGATTTTTTGGCTTTGGGTGAGGGAGAAAGTAGCTACTTTTTCAATTTCCTGGGAACCGGCAAGATATTTAGTTACAGCCTTGTATTCCCAGGAGGCCAATTTTGCTTTATCTAAGCCCAATTTATATATAGTGTCCCTTAAGGTTCTATAATACAATGGGGGGTCCCAGGAGTACGGCACGGTGTTATCAATAGTGCAGAGGCCCAAGGCCCTGAGACAGGTGGCAAAATAGAAACGATTCATGTAACATACCTTCCTGTCCAGGGCCTGGATGTTCTTGATAGTTTGCGTGAGCCCCTGCACTCGGGTGAGCTGCACAACGTCCGGGACCCCCTTACCTCCCTTCTTGTCGGCTTTACTCAGAGTGGCTCGTTTTACCCTCTCCATCTTGCTGCCCCAGATAAAGCGGTGGATAATGCGGTCCACCACTTTTTTGGTGGTCCTGTCTGGGGGAAAGATTTTTCCTACATAAGAGAGGATGGGGAACAGTATAGACTTGGTTATTAATACTCTACCCGTCATTGTTAAGGATCTTGTGCTCCATCCGCCAATCTTTTTACGGACCTGGTTAATGGCCGCCGTCCAGCTCTGGGCCCCCGAGCTATTGTTCTCGAAAATGAGGCCCAGAATCTTGATTTTGTCCTTTTTGACAGGGTACATGTCCGACAGTTCCCTATCTACCTGCCAATTTTTAGACACGTAGACTTCGCTCTTGGACTTATTAATCACTGCCCCGGTCGCCGTGCAGTACTTCTCAAGGATATTACTAATCCGAGGTACCGACGATGTGTTGGTGCAAATGAGTGACACATCGTCCATATATGCTGTTGTTTTGACCTGGACCCCGTTGGATCCAGGCAGCTGGAAACCAGTTATATTGGTATCCCTACGAATTGCCTGCAGGAGGGGTTCAATGCACACGACATATAGCAGTGGGGATAGTGGGCAACCCTGTCTGACCCCTGACTGGATAGATATTTTACCAGTCAGGTGCCTGTTCACCAAGACTCGGGTACTAATGTTTGTATATATGGTTTTAACCCACTCCCTAAGTCCAGGAGCGAATTTCATCTGGTCCATCACTTTGTACATATATTCATGGCTTACCCTATCGAACGCCTTCTCCTGGTCAAGGTTGAACAGGCAGAGGGGATGGTTCCGTTCTCTAGAATAAGCCAGAATGTCCCTTGTTAACATTAAAATATCCGTGATGGACCTCCCTGGGACGCCACAAGCCTGGTCGGGGCCAATGACCAAAGGGAGGTGTACTTGTAGCCGGAGCATCAGAGCTTTGGCTAGTATCTTGTAATCCACGCAAAGGAGGCTGATTGGGCGCCAATTCCGTAGATCTTTAACTTCCCCTTTCTTATGAAGGAGAGTAATTACACTCTCCCGCATAGAAGGGCCCAACCGCTTCTCCCTGTAGACCGCTCTGTAGACCTCCGCTAAATGGACTTTTAGCGTGTCCCAAAAAAGATGGTAATACTCACCCGGGATGCCATCTGGACCTGGCGTCTTACCGGTGTTCATGGTCTTAACCGCCTGGGTGAGCTCCTCCAGCGTGAGTTCTGGGTCCTTCTCCTCCTCCTCGTCGTCCCGCACTGAGTCAGGCTCCAACTGGCTCAGGAACCACTCTATCAGGGTGTCATCTGTAGCTTTGATGTTATACAGGTCCCTATAGAAGTTCTCTACCACTTTTTTCACTCCCTCACTATCCTCTACTATCCTCCCCCTGCTGTCGAGCATGGAGGACATCAAGTGCCGCTTCTCCCTCGTTTTCTGGAAGAAGAAGCGAGTACACTTTTCGTCTTCCTCCATTTTTTGCACTTTTGCATTGTGCATGACCTTTCGTTGTTCCTCCCTACAAAGCACTGAAAGATCTAGCTTGGTCTGGGCTATCTCGTCGCTTACAGGGAACCCCCGAAGCTGAAGCAGGCTCAGACGCTGGAGGGCAGCATTCAGGTATTTATATTTGGCTCTCCTTTCTTTTGCTTTCCTCTTGCCTGCTGCTATGAAATAACCCTTAGTTCTCATTTTGACCATCTCCCACCACTCTATAGGGGAGTTGAATAGGTCACGCAAAGTGGTCCACTCAACAAGCCTGCTCTTATAGGCTGCAGCTATGGAGGGGTCATCGAGTAAGGAGGTGTTTAATTTCCAGACCCCTGACCCCATCTGGGAGGTCTGAGGGACCTGCAATGTTACCTGCAGGAGCCTATGGTCAGAGAAGAAGACGGCCTGGGTGTCTACTGCCGTCTTCGTAAGGGAGCTGGTATGCAGGACGAGATCTATACGGGAGAAGGAGGTCCCAGATGAGCTCACCCAGGTAAAGGGAGGCACCAGGTCCTTACCTGCATCACACAGGGAGAAATCAGATATTACGGAAGACAAAACTCTACTAGAGCGGTCGTTGCGTGGTCTGCTCCGGTCTACGTCCCTCAGAGCACAATTGAAGTCACCTGACACGATGACGGGTACGTTCCCCAGCAGGAGTGGACGCAGCTGTGGAAAAAATTGAACTCTTTCGTTTTGGTTAGTGGGTGCGTAGACATTGACCAGTCTGAGGGGAGTGTTGTTGTATGTCACATCCACGCTCAGAATTCTACCAGGTTCTACCTCCCTGCTGCTGCGGGAGGTAATAAAAGGGTTTTTAAACAGGATACCTACTCCGTCGGCTCTGGCTATGTTGGAGCCCGACCAGAAGGAGTCCCCCAGGGTCCAACTCTCCTTCAGGTCCCTATAATCATGGCTCGACGAAATACCACACTCCTGCAGAAAGATGAGATCTGCTTTCAAGTTAGCTAGATAGTTTAGTACATCAAATCTTTTTTGTGTCTCCCTGATGCTCCTGACATTAACAGACACACATATCAGGGCCATCAGGGTAGCTAACAAGAAAAGGAGTCGCTGCGTCCACCCCATAGCGACTATGATTGGGAGGTCGGGACACTCTTCCTACTCTTAGCTCTACGCTTGCTTCGAGGGGGCTTGGGCTTATTTGCAACTCCCATCACCCCTGAGAAGGTACTCACTGCTGCCTCGTCCAAGAAGGCACCATCTTTATATGCACAGTACGTGGAGTTGTTTGGGCTATTCAACTCCCCACAAGGTAAGTCTGGTGGAACTTGCTCAGGGCCCCTCGGAACGTGTGGGTCAGCTTTGTCCTCGGGGGGGGTTATGACAGACAGCATTCTTTGGCTGTTACCGTCTGCTGAATTGGAGCTGTTAGCAGACTTCTGGCTTACCGTGTCCAGGGGTATTCCCATGTCCTCCAGTGCTGTATCTAGGAGGACCTCTAGGGGGCCCCTGGTTTTGCCCATACAAGGGAGGGGGGTCAAGGATGCTTTGAAGGGAGGCCCTTCGCTTGAAGAGGGTCATTGCTACCGAGGTACTGCTGGTCAGGGAAGGTGTTGACCCCGACCTCTCCCTCGGTGCATTAGTGAACACCTCTTCTGCGAGGTGTGCTAGGGTTTGTGCCAACGACTGGGAAGGCTGGCTTGGGATGCCCTGGCTGGCTGCTACCTGCCCACTAGACGGCAGTGTAGCCGTCCCACTCGCCTCCGTCTCTGCCTGCGAGGGCAAGACTGGGGACTTTGTGTGGACATTATCTGGTTTTGGATCTATGGGGGCCACCTGCAACTTGCTGTCTTTGATCTTGATCTTCTTTCTTTTCCCCCCATCGTCTCTACCCTTTCTTTTCCCCACCCTCTGCTGGTTCTTCATTCCCTTCCCCTCCTTTTCACTCTCACTTTCACTGTCGCTTTCGCTTTCCTCCCCCACGGACTCAATCCTTATGGCGTCATAACGAGAGCCGAGGGGGAGTGCTGGCGCTGAGAGGGCCCTACTCAGGGGGGGGGCCGCTGCTGGGTCCGGGCTCCCTCCCTGCCTCGTGTTCTGTATCAGATGAGCTACTGGAGGAGCTAGTGGAGTAGCTGTTGTACTCTCTCTCTGGGCTGGGGGAAGGGGTCCTCGTAAAACGGGACATGTCTCGGGGGCTGGGGGGTGAGGGGGGTGCTGGTGATGATGGTGGTGCTGGAGTCTGGGTTTTGGATACTGTTGGTGGTGATGTGGACTGATCTTTGTTATTTGTTCCCTCTTCCTGCTCAGGCCTAGGCTTGTTCGTATTTGCCTTGCTGGCTCTGGCCATGTTGGCATAGGAAGAGGGGCAGTCCTTAAACAGGTGCCCCTTCTTTCCACACAAATTGCACTGCCTCTCTTCTCTGCAGTGGCTGGTCTCGTGGGGGGCGCCGCAGTTCCTGCACTTGACTACAGTACATGCGGCCGCCAGGTGTCCTAATTCCCCACATTTCCTGCAGAGTTTTGGCATCCCATTATAGAATACCAGCCCTCTGTTGGGCCCTAACACTATGGAGTTTGGAATGTGGCGGACGCCTCCAATGCCCGATGGATCAACATTAAGGCGTACCAGCCACTTTCTGGCTCCTGTCCAAACCCCATCTTCGTCTGTAATTTTCCTCCCTTCTGATGACACCCTCCCATAGCGGTTAAGCCATGTTGTAATATCATAGTCGCTAACAGCCTCATTGAAAAATTGGACAGTAACAACTTTCATTTCTCTGTCTGTCAGTGCATCCACACAAAATTCTTTGTATGGAGCGAGATATTTATTCTCCCCCCAAAAGGACCACATTTCTTGTAACTTTTGGGGGTTCCTAAAACTGACCTCAAACACTTCCTTAAGCCCTGGCAATTTCACCAAACAATTCAAGTCAGAAGGGGAAAAACCCATACCCCTCTGAAGAATGGTCCGGCTGAACTCCAGTCTCGTCAGTCCTGGTTCCGTTTCATCTTGCTTGTTTCTTGTGAAGCGCACCGCATTGTGCCTCCTGGTTTCCTGGGTTGGCGGAACGCCATCCTTCAGCTGGCTCCTCCGATTGGGGGTGGGAGAAGCCTCTGGACGTCCGGGTTGTCTCTCTCTCTACGGAAAAGAGACAACGTAAGCAGCAAATCTGGGCAGTTGAAGGAACTATTACTTTAGTCCCTGAGGAGATGGTCGCCTCGCAAGAGGGACCCCCTCCCCAGGTGAACGGTTGTCCTTCCCTGGCGGAGTAGGGGGCGCTGCTTGGCACCGAGACCACGTAGGAAGAATCGTGGCTGTGACGCCTCCTCGGGGGTCCGGGGCCGCCCTCTGCTCCTCCCAGATGGCGCCCTCTGCTGGGCGCCTGCTGCTCTCTCGGTCTGGATCTCGATTACAATCAAGGGCTGGGGATGAGGTCGTCTAGGTCATCAAAGGGGCCTCAAAGGGTCGTCTGGATGGGTAGGTCCTCCTTCTCTCTAACTCCAGGAACGTCTGGAAAAGCCGGAACCGCCTGAAAAAGAAAAAAAACGGGAACCGCCTGAAAAAGAAAAAACTGCTCTCAACAGTCAACCAAAATCTTGAAAGACCCTCGGCCTGGATTGGGCAAGCCAAAACCAGACTTGAGCATTAGTCTTCCAAAAAGTTGCCGAGCTGAAGAAAGCCAGGTCAAAAATAAAAAAAATTCTGTTCCTCCTCACCCGAACAAACCTCTCACAGACCCTCGGAGGGAGCGGGCAATGCCACTACCCTCTAAGCCTTAGTCTTAGAAAGATTTATTCGAACTGAAGAGAAGCCAGAGTATATGGCTGGCTAAGAAGGACCTGGCATAGGGACATGTTACACCACACTTGTGCTGGTTAGCTGCATGCTCCCAGGAAAACAAACTGCTGCTGTCTACATCATCACCACATGTGAATAAAAGAAAGAAAGACAGCAAGAAAGAAAGAGAGAAAGAAAAGAGGAATAAGAAAGAAGAAGAGAGAAAGAAAGAAAAAAAAAAAGAAGTAAAACGTTGGGAAAACTTGCATCAACACTGGCACTCTCCCTCCAGCAGGGGTAGACAAAATGCTCACAGGAGAGATCCAGATCTGACTTTGACCAACGTTAGAGAAAGGTTGTGCACCGTTCCCGGAGGTACTGCAATACCGGGCCGATGCGTGGAGTGGACGGAGCAAGCCCCTGTTCCATCTCCCGATTCCAAAAATCAATTTAAATATATGGTCCCCTGATTAGGGGACGTATCAGATATTAAACTGATAAGAACAGATACTCTTTTATTGAGATTTTACATTTTTTACATTTACACCCATTCGTTTTTTCATTCATTTTACATTTCTTTTTAAAGATGACATTCATGCATACAGACATACATTTTGTTTTTAAAGCATTTAAAATACATTTTAAAAACACCATGACAATTGTGCTTTGTACATGGTTAAAAACAGACACAGATTAAAAATCAACATGAAAAAAAACCTGTGCTGTTTTAAAAGTGACTGGAAAAAAAGAACCATCTATAAAAAACCAGTGCTTGTGAGGGGCCGGGGAGTGCTCTCTAAAAAAGTGAACATAAACCTAGATCTAAAACAGGGACAGGGGAGGGGAAAGGGACAGTGTATAAACAGTGAGTTAAAATTCTAAAATTTTTAAAACACTTAAAATGTAACTTTTAATAGTTTACACTTAAAAATCTTAAAGATACATAAAACAAAAACAAAACAAAATCAAATAAAACATTCAAATTAAATCAAAGGTCCATAAAACTGAAACAAAAAGACTACATAAAACCAGGGCACCGTTGAAAAACGGTCATGCCAGCTAAAAAGGGCGGAATGCTGGCATGACAAAATAAATAAAAGGCTTAGCGGTGCCCCGTAGTCCCGCTCCTAGGAGCTAGCGGTTCCAGTTTTTTTCCTTTATTCCATCTTCACGTCCTGAAGTCCGGCGATCCTCCACTCCGCGCAGGCCTTGTCCTTCCCAAGGGTCCGGATGTCCAGAATTACAAAGTCCTTGATAAGAGTTTGTGCCCTTCTGGTCGTGGTGATAGTGTCTAGCTCCTGCTTGTGATAGACACAGACGTTACGGCCTTCCCACAGGATCTGCTTGACAACATTGATGACACGCCAAACGCACTTAGCTGTGCTGGTAGTGATTCCTCCCGCAGGCCCATAGAGCACAGTCTCAGCGGTCATCTTGGCCGTGTCAGCAAACCTGTTTAGGAAGACAGAGACAGAGAGCCAGACACTGCCAGCCACATCACACTCCCAGAAGATATGGGCTGGTGTTTCTCTCTTGCGGCACTTTGCATAGGGGGCATGTTTCTACTTGGGCTAGTCCCCTCCTGAACATGAACGCTCGAGTGGGGAGTGCACTGTGGACGGTGTGTACCATGCTATATCCTTCTGGACATTACTGAGGCAGCTGTGAGACACATTCTCCCAGATTTTTTGGCTTTGGGGTGAGGGAGAAAGTAGCTACTTTTTCAATTTCCTGGGAACCGGCAAGATATTTAGTTACAGCCTTGTATTCCCAGGAGGCCAATTTTTGCTTTATCTAAGCCCAATATATATATAGTGTCCCTTAAGGTTCTATAATACAATTGGGGGGGTCCCAGGAGTACGGCACGGTGTTATCAATAGTGCAGAGGCCCAAGGCCCTGAGACAGGTGGCAAAATAGAAACGATTCATGTAACATACCTTCCTGTCCAGGGCCTGGATGTTCTTGATAGTTTGCGGTGAGCCCCTGCACTCGGGTGAGCTGCACAACGTCCGGGACCCCCTTACCTCCCTTCTTGTCGGCTTTACTCAGGGTGGCTCGCTTTACCCTCTCCATCTTGCTGCCCCAGAATAAAGCGGTGGATAATGCGGTCCACCACTTTTTTGGTGGTCCTGTCTGGGGAAAGATTTTTTCCTACATAAGAGAGGATGGGGGAACAGTATAGACTTGGTTATTAATACTCTACCCCGTCATTGTTAAGGATCTTGTGCTCCATCCGCCAATCTTTTTACGGACCTGGTTAATGGCCGCCGTCCAGCTCTGGGCCCCCGAGCTATTGTTCTCGAAAATGAGGCCCAGAATCTTGATTTTGTCCTTTTTGACAGGGTACATGTCCGACAGTTCCCTATCTACCTGCCAATTTTTAGACACGTAGACTTCGCTCTTGGACTTATTAATCACTGCCCCGGTCGCCGTGCAGTACTTCTCAAGGATATTACTAATCCGGAGGGTACCGACGATGTGTTGGTGCAAATGAGTGACACATCGTCCATATATGCTGTTGTTTTGACCTGGACCCCGTTGGATCCAGGCAGCTGGAAACCAGTTATATTGGTATCCCTACGATTTGCCTGCAGGAGGGGTTCAATGCACACGACATATAGCAGTGGGGATAGTGGGGCAACCCTGTCTGACCCCTGACTGGATAGATATTTTACCAGTCAGGTGCCCTGTTCACCAAGACTCGGGGTACTAATGTTTGTATATAGATGGTTTTAACCCACTCCCTAAGTCCAGGAGCGAATTTCATCTGGTCCATCACTTTGTACATATATTCATGGCTTACCCTATCGAACGCCTTCTCCTGGTCAAGGTTGAACAGGCAGAGGGGATGGTTCCGTTCTCTAGAATAAGCCAGAATGTCCCTTGTTAACATTAAAATATCCGTGATGGACCCTCCCTGGGACGCCACAAGCCTGGTCGGGGCCAATGACCAAAGGGAGGTGTACTTGTAGCCGGAGCATCAGAGCTTTGGCTAGTATCTTGTAATCCACGCAAAGGAGGCTGATTGGGCGCCAATTCCGTAGATCTTTAACTTCCCCTTTCTTATGAAGGAGAGTAATTACACTCTCCCGCATAGAAGGGCCCCAACCGCTTCTCCCTGTAGACCGCTCTGTAGACCTCCGCTAAATGGACTTTTAGTGTGTCCCCAAAAAAGATGATAATACTCACCCGGGATGCCATCTGGACCTGGCGTCTTACCGGTGTTCATGGTCTTAACCGCCTGGGTGAGCTCCTCCAGCGTGAGTTCTGGGTCCTTCTCCTCCTCCTCGTCGTCCCCGCACTGAGTCAGGCTCCAACTGGCTCAGGAACCACTCTATCAGGGTGTCATCTGTAGCTTTGATGTTATACAGGTCCCTATAGAAGTTCTCTACCACTTTTTTTCGACTCCCTCACTATCCTCTACTATCCTCCCCCTGCTGTCGAGCATGGAGGACATCAAGTGCCGCTTCTCCCTCGTTTTCTGGAAGAAGAAGCGAGTACACTTTTCGTCTTCCTCCATTTTTTGCACTTTTGCATTGTGCATGACCTTTCGTTGTTCCTCCCTACAAAGCACTGAAAGATCTAGCTTGGTCTGGGCTATCTCGTCGCTTACAGGGAACCCCCGAAGCTGGAAGCAGGCTCAGACGCTGGAGGGGCAGCATTCAGGTGTTTATATTTGGCCCTCCTTTCTTTTGCTTTCCTCTTGCCTGCTGCTATGAAATAACCCTTAGTTCTCATTTTGACCATCTCCCACCACTCTATAGGGGAGTTGAATAGGTCACGCAAAGTGGTCCACTCAACAAGCCTGCTCTTATAGGCTGCAGCTATGGAGGGGTCATCGAGTAAGGAGGTGTTTAATTTCCAAACCCCTGACCCCATCTGGGAGGTCTGAGGGACCTGCAATGTTACCTGCAGGAGCCTATGGGTCAGAGAAGAAGACGGCCTGGGTGTCTACTTCCGTCTTCGTAAGGGAGCTGGTATGCAGGACGAGATCTATACGGGAGAAGGAGGGTCCCCAGATGAGCCTCACCCAGGTAAAGGGAGGCACCAGGTCCTTACCTGCATCACACAGGGAGAAATCAGATATTACGGAGGACAAGACTCTACTAGAGCGGTCGTTGCGTGGCCTGCTCCGGTCTACGTCCCTCAGAGCACAATTGAAGTCACCTGACACGATGACGGGGTACGTTCCCCAGCAGGAGTGGACGCAGCTGTGGAAAAAAATTGAACTCTTTCGTTTTTGGTTAGTGGGTGCGTAGACATTGACCAGTCCTGAGGGGAGTGTTGTTGTATGTCACATCCACGCTCAGAATTCTACCAGGTTCTACCTCCCTGCTGCTGCGGGAGGTAGATAAATGGGTTTTTAAACAGGATACCTACTCCGTCGGCTCTGGCTATGTTGGAGCCCGACCAGAAGGAGTCCCCCAGGGTCCAACTCTCCTTCAGGTCCCTATAATCAGGGCTCGACGAAATACCACACTCCTGCAGAAAGATGAGATCTGCTTTCAAGTTAGCTAGATAGTTTAGTACATCAAATCTTTTTTGTTGTCTCCCTGATGCTCCTGACATTAAACAGACACACATATCAGGGCCATCAGGGTAGCTAACAAGAAAAGGAGTCGCTGCGTCCACCCCATAGCGACTATGATTGGGAGGTCGGGACACTTTTCCTACTCTTAGCTCTACGCTTGCTTCGAGGGGGGCTTGGGCTTATTTGCAACTCCCATCACCCCTGAGAAGGTACTCACTGCTGCCTCGTCCAAGATTGCACCGTCTTTATATGCACAGTACGTGGAGTTGTTGGGGCTATTCAACTCCCCACAAGGTAAGTCTGGTGGAACTTGCTCAGGGCCCCTCGGAACGTGTGGGTCAGCTTTGTCCTGGGGGGGGGTTATGACAGACAGCATTCTTTTGGCTGTTACCGTCTGTTGAATTGGAGCTGTTAGCAGACTTCTGGCTTACCGCGTCCAGGGGTATTCCCATGTCCTCCAGTGCTGTATCTAGGAGGACCTCTAGGGGGGCCCCTGGTTTTGCCCATACAAGGGAGGGGGGTCAAGGAATGCTTTGAAGGGAGGCCCTTCGCTTGAAGAGGGTCATTGCTACCGAGGTACTGCTGGTCAGGGGAAGGTGTTGACCCCGACCTCTCCCTCGGTGCATTAGTGAACACCTCTTCTGCGAGGTGTGCTAGGGTTTGTGCCAACGACTGGGAAGGCTTCTGGGGATGCCCTGGGCTGGCTGCTACCTGCCCACTAGGCGGCAGTGTAGCCGTCCCACTCGCCTCCGTCTCTGCCTGCGAGGGCAAGACTGGGGGACTTTGTGTGGACATTATCTGGTTTTGGATCTATGGGGGCCACCCTGCAACTTGCTGTCTTTGATCTTGGTCTTCTTTCTTTTCCCCCCCTCGTCTCTACCCTTTCTTTTCCCCACCCTCTGCTGGTTCTTCACTCCCTTCCCCTCCTTCTCACTCTCACTTTCACTGTCGCTTTCGCTTTCCTCACCGCACGGAACTCAATCCTTATGGCGTCATAACGAGAGCCGAGGGGGAGTGCTGGCGCTGAGAGGGCCCTACTCAGGGGGGGGCCGCTGCTGGGTCCGGGCTCCCTCCCTGCCTCGTGTTCTGTATCAGAGGAGCTACTGGAGGAGCTAGTGGAGTAGCTGTTGTACTCTCTCTCTGGGCTGGGGGGAAGGGGTCCTCGTAAAACGGGACATGTCTCGGGGGGCGGGGGGGTGAGGGGGGGTGCTGGTGATGATGGTGGTGCTGGAGTCTGGGTTTTGGATACTGTTGGTGGTGATGTGGACTGATCTTTGTTACTTGCTCCCTCTTCCTGCTCAGGCCTAGGCTTGTTCGTATTTGCCTTGCTGGCTCTGGCCATGTTGGCATAGGAAGAGGGGCAGTCCTTAAACAGGTGCCCCCTTCTTTCCACACAAATTGCACTGCCTCTCTTCTCTGCAGTGGCTGGTCTCGTGGGGGGCGCCGCAGTTCCTGCACTTGACTACAGTACATGCGGGCCGCCAGGTGTCCTAATTCCCCACATTTCCTGCAGAGTTTTGGCATCCCATTATAGAAATACCAGCCCTCTGTTGGGCCCTAACACTATGGAGTTTGGAATGTGGCGGACGCCTCCAATGCCCGATGGATCAACATTGAGGCGTACCAGCCACTTTCTGGCTCCTGTCCAAACCCCATCTTCATCTGTAATTTTCCTCCCTTCTGATGACACCCTCCCATAGCGGTTTAAGCCATGTTGTAATATCATAGTCGCTAACAGCCTCATTGAAAAATTGGACAGTAACAACTTTCATTTCTCTGTCTGTCAGTGCATCCACACAAAATTCTTTGTATGGAGCGAGATATTTATTCTCCCCCCAAAAGGACCACATTTCTTGTAACTTTTGGGGGTTCCTAAAACTGACCTCAAACACTTCCTTAAGCCCTGGCAATTTCACCAAACAATTCAAGTCAGAAGGGGAAAAAACCCATACCCCTCTGAAGAATGGTCCGGCTGAACTCCAGTCTCGTCAGTCCTGGTTCCGTTTCCTCTTGCTGGGTCCTTGTGAAGCGCACCGCATTGTGCCTCCTGGGTCTCCTGGGTTGGCCGGAACGCCATCCTTCAGCTGGCTCCTCCGATTGGGGTGGGAGAAGCCTCTTGGACGTCCGGGTTGTCTCTCTCTACGGAAAAGAGACAACGTAAGCAGCAAATCTGGGCAGTTGAAGGAACTATTACTTTAGTCCCTGAGGAGATGGTCGCCTCGCAAGAGGGACCCCCTCCCCAGGTGAACGGTTGTCCTTCCCTGGCGGAGTAGGGGGCGCTGCTTGGCACCGAGACCACGTAGGAAGAATCGTGGCTGTGACGCCTCCTCGGGGTCCGGGGCCGCCCTCTGCTCCTCCCAGATGGCGCCCTCTGCTGGGCGCCTGCTGCTCTCTCAGTCTGGATCTCGATTACAATCAAGGGCTGGGGATGAGGTCGTCTAGGTCATCAAAGGGTCCTCAAAGGTCGTCTGGATGGTAGGTCCTCCTTCTCTCTAACTCCAGGAACGTCTGGAAAAGCCGGAACCGCCTGAAAAAGAAAAAAACTGGAACCGCCTGAAAAAGAAAAAACTGCTCTCAACAGTCAACAAAATCTTGAAAGACCCTCGGCCTGGATTGGGCAAGCCAAAACCAGACTGAGCATTAGTCTTCCAAAAAGTTGCCGAGCTGAAGAAAGCCAGTCAAAAATAAAAAAAAATTCTGTTCCTCCTCACCCGAACAAACCTCTCACAGACCCTCGGAGGGAGCGGGCAATGCCACTACCCTCTAAGCCTTAGTCTTAGAAAGATTTATTCGAACTGAAGAGAAGCCAGAGTGATATTAAGATATTAGATATTAAACTGATCAACTGATAAGAACAGATACTACACTTGATCTTAGCCAAAAGGCCGAGTAGCGATGGCGTCTTGGCCCTTGCCCGGGGCCCCCCCAGCCCGGACGGCACAGGGGGATTCAAAGGTGGGTGCAAAATTCCAAGCACAAGCAGACCCCAAAAAACAGGCTGCTGCTTCCAGAGGGGAAATGTGCAATTTAAGCAGGAGGAAACAAAACAAAGCAATAACACACACATAACACCAAAAACAAAACCATAAACTGGCAGAGTGCGTCTTACAAATAGTCATGCCAAGCTGCTATGCTGTGCAAGGTGCCTTGGGTAACTACAACTGTGCCTCGCTGGCTGGCTGGCTTGCTAAGAAGGTCCTGGCATAGGGACATGTTCCACCACACTTGTCTGGTTAGCTGCATGCTCCCAGGAAACAACCTGCTGCTGTCTACATCATCACCACATGTGAATAAAAGAAAGAAAGACAGCAAGAAAGAAAGAGAGAAAGAAAAGAGAGAAGAGAAGAGAAAGAAAGAGAGAAGAAAGAAAGAAAGAGAGAAAGAAAAAAAAAAGAAGTAAAACGGCGGGAAAACTTGCATCAACACTGGCACTCTCCCTCCAGCAGGGGTAGACAAAATGCTCACAGGAGAGATCCAGATCTGACTTTGACCAACGTTAGAGAAAGGTAGGTGCACCGTTCCCGGAGGTACTGCAATACCGGGCCGATGCGTGGAGTGGA
Organism: Acipenser ruthenus; assembly: GCF_902713425.1. Lineage (NCBI taxonomy): Eukaryota > Metazoa > Chordata > Actinopteri > Acipenseriformes > Acipenseridae > Acipenser > Acipenser ruthenus. The sequence continues at coordinate 34,412 of NW_026708782.1, forward strand.
CGGAGCAAGCCCCTGTTCCATCTCCCGATTCCAAAAATCAATTTAATATATGGTCCCCTGATAGGGGACGTATCAGATATTAATACTCTTTTATTGAGATTTTACATTTTTTACATTTACACCCATTCGTTTTTTCATTCATTTTACATTTCTTGTAAAGATGACATTCATGCATACAGACATACATTTTGTTTTTAAAAAGCATTTAAAATGCATTTAAAAACACCAAGACAATTGTGCTTTGTACATGGTTAAAACAGACACAGATTAAAATCAACATGAAAAAAAACCTGTGGCTGTTTTAAAAGTGACTGGAAAAAAAGAACCATCTATAAAAAACCAGTGCTTGTGAGGGGCCGGGGAGTGCTCTCTAAAAAAGTGAACATAAACCTAGATCTAAAACAGGGACAGGGGAAAAGGGACAGTGTATAAACAGTGAGTTAAAATTCTAAAATTTTTAAAACACTTAAAATGTAACTTTTAATAGTTTACATTAAAAATCTTAAAGATACATAAAACAAAACAAAACAAAATCAAATAAAACATTCAACGTAAATCAAATAAAAGTCCATAAAACTGAAACAAAAGACTACATAAAACCAGGGCACCATTGAAAAACGGTCATGCCAGCTAAAAAGGGCGGAATGCTGGCATGACAAAATAAATAAGAGGCTTAGCGGTGCCCCGTAGTCCCGCTCCTAGGAGCTAGCGGTTCCAGTTTTTTCCTTCATTCCATCTTCACGTCCTGAAGTCCGGCGATCCTCCACTCCGCGCAGGCCTTGTCCTTCCCGAGGGTCCGGATGTCCAGAATTACAAAGTCCTTGATAAGAGTTTT
>NW_026708783.1:0-35221 GCF_902713425.1 Acipenser ruthenus
CAAATGGTAAAATGCATGAGACTTTAGAAGTTTAAGATGCCTAATTAAAACACAAAGTTTTCTAACATTTTCACCCACGAGTGCCTATTGTTTCTGATTTCTGATTGAAATTCTCAGAGCCAGAGGTTTTCATGCAGGCAGGTATATAAAGGATATAAATGACACATCTTGAGGTGTTCTAATAGATTTGCACACTGCTGTATGCATGCATGTTTATGTCTCTCTCTGTGTGCGTTTCAGGTTTCTAACTGGTTCGGCAACAAGAGAATCCGCTACAAGAAGAACATCGGTAAGTTCCAGGAGGAGGCTAACCTGTACGCCGTTAAAACGGCCGTGGACGCAGCCAGTGTGTCGGCCCAAGCGAGCCAGGCTAACTCACCCGCGACGCCAAATTCAGGTACCGTTCCCTCCCTCCCTCCCAGACCTGCATCTCGGACCTAACACCCTCACCCTCCGCCGGCAGACAGGGGGCGCTCTGCACAGCCTCACTCTCACTGTCGCTCTCACACTCACTCACTCCCACCAGGACTCGCTCCTCTCCTAGTCGCTGCACCACTGCTATGCACAGAGAATCCAAACCGACGTCCGTGCCAATCAATTCAGTGGATTTTAGACAGTGCAAAAAAAAATGGGCAAAGCAAATGAATCATTGCGGCAAAAAAAAAAAAAATGCAGCCGTCATGTCCTTAGCGCTGACGTGTTATTTCTCTGTTCAGTGATTGGTGCAGCAGGGAGGAGGCGGGGACTAGTGTCCACTCTCACCAGACCGACAGACAGACAGACTTCCCGCCCCCTCGCTCTGTCCCATGCTGGTTATCCAAAAGGGGGCAAGTTGATTTGCGTGAAATCTCAGCAGTGAATGTGTTTTTCTACAGAAAGGAGGAGGCGCACAGAAACAGAGTGCAAAGACGGCACACATTTTATAATAATTAGATGCTGAAAAGGTAGAGAGAAAAAGACTCGTATACGCACCAGCCCCGTCCAGTGACGACAGCTACCCGCGTGTGTGTTGATTTATTTATTATTTTATTCCTTTATTATTTCTCGCTTTTCAGCGTGTGATTACACTGCTTCACAATGGGGTTTCTCGCTGCTTTTGGTCTGTCTCCCCACCCCCCCCCCATGCACCCTTCTCGTTAGCTTTATCCATTTGTTTTGTCCAGCCTGTCTGTCTGTCTGCCCGCCTGTCTGTCTGCCCACACGCTCTTTCCATCTGTCTGTCTGTTGCAGTTGTTCCTTGTGTTGTGTGATGCTTTGCTGTCTTTTCTTGTGTTTGTGTGTTCGCTTTGATTTTCCTCCCCCCCCCAGCTCCGATTTGTATATTTTAAAAGGGAGGGAGGGGTGTAGAGTTAGTATTTTTTTGGGGAGAAAGGAAGTGTATATTTTTTAAATACTGGGTAAGTTCAGCTTAGTAGTCACACAGCCCCACACTGAGGACCACTGGACAACGTCCTAAAGTCCCTTAAGTAAAGAGCACTCTACTGCACGCGTTTATCGATTCACTATTGCCAATATTTAACCTTCTCTTAGTCCGGAATGAACTGCGATTCACTTTATTTGTAAATGATTGAACAGTGGAGGATTGCCCTGGCGTTTTACCCTCGAGTTTTTTCCGGATCACGTTTTTTTCGTGAGTCATGCTTCTGCTCCTCAGCAGGAAAGACCTGCTAGAAGAGTTTGCAATTCAGTTTTAGCGTGTGTGTATCTCGCTTAAGGTTTTGACTGTTCACACGGTTTTCTCTCGCTTGCAGTTAAATCTATTTCTAGAGGATAGCGGGGCAATGTATTTGCCTTCTGATGGCGTGTTGCTCCCTGTCTGTGTTTTTATTTGAAGGATCTGCGTCGAGGGGCGTTTTGAAACGGGTCAGTTTTCCTAGTGCTTGCTCTTGAGGCTGGGAAGCTGGCACCCGTCCTTGTTTTCAGCTGTTCAGTAACACTTCCTGTTGGAGTCGCATGCACGGTCTGCAGCCCTGCTTCTCGCACATCTCACACTGGTGTCCGACAACCACCAGGGGGCAGCAGAGGCTGCCCTGGCCCTTATACGAGTTTCCCACAGCAAAATCACAGCAAAGTGTAATAAAGCACAGCGAAAGAAAGCATGGTAAAGCATAGTGAGGTATGGTAAAGCATATAAAAAAAAAACACCAAGGTAAACTAACCCTTATAAAAGTTTCCCATAGAAAAAAACCTAGCAAAGTGTAATAAAGCACAGCGAAAGCATGATAAAGCATTGGTAAGCATGGTACAAAAAAAATAGGGAGGTATAGTAAAGCATATTATAAAACCTGGCAAAGCAGAGTAAACTACGATAGATGCAGAGTACTACCATGGGAAAAATACCATGGGGAACATAAATTAATTACTCTGTGAGAAAGTTAGCTTTTGTGGCGATGACGAGATGACTTTCACCCTTTATAGCTTTTCTTTCATGTTTGTGTTCTTTAGTAAGTTATATATATAAAACAAAACAGTAGCTTTATGAAACAGAGTCCTGGCTGCTGGAGAGGGGAGAGAGGGAGTCGGGGAGTCATGATCTGATCAGAGCTGTCTACAGTCTCTCTCTCTCTCTTCAGTGACAGATCTCACATGACACCTTCCTTCAGAGCAGCAGCTTGGTTGCTCCGCACACGCCCTCTGTGAGAGGGCGGGGGGGGGGCTCGGCTTGCTTCGCACCTTTGTCAGCTCAGAGTACTCCAGCTGTCAGTCATTCTGAGTGACAGCTGTCACTACTGTGTCTCTTGAAAGATTTCAGACAAGCCCAGGCAGAGGCACATTGCTGCGTTCTATGTGCTCGATGTAGTATTATTATTATTATTATTATTACAGTAAGAGCTTGATTACTGAACCCCTCTTGTCTGGCCCCTTGATAACCTGACCTGTCATTGATTGGGAAAGTCTTATAAATAATTTCACAGTTGCCTTGGTTAAAGGCGTCTACTAACTAAACAAAATAATAATAATTATCGGAAAAACACCCTGGTCCCCATTAGGATGATGAAGGTGTTACTTATTACTATTATTATTATTATTATTATTATGAGGAGGAGTCACTACAAAAACAATGGCCTGATAGAGCCAGAACTATTGTACACATGTAACGTCCGTGCAAAGGGGCTCTCTTGAAATGTGGAGTCTGCTGTTCTTGGTGTGGTGGTTAGAGGAGGAACGTGTACTCGCAGTATTTATCAGCAGGTATGAAATAAATCCATACATTAATGTGCTGATTTTAAATCAAGAAAGCCTGTCCTCCCCTCACCTTTACAATCGAATACCTATCAACGGCAGTTAACTTCCGCACTGAGTGTTTTAAAAGCCGATTTAGAAGAATATTCTTGTTTTGAAATCTACACGTTAATGAATGGATGTATTTAATACCTGCTGATTTTGATCTTCTCGAAGGCGATGACGAATGAGTATCAGCACACCCATAGTGGGGAACAGGAGATTGTGTCGTCTGCAGGTTTTAGTCACATCTTTTAAGGTTTGAGTTGTTGTTTTTTTTTTTTTTTAAATGAACTGTGGCAGCGATAGCAACAGTGGTATTATCAATAATTTCTCTTTTTTTTTTTTTGAATACTGGCAATGAAATACAAATTTGAAAAACATGTATTACTATATGTAGTTATTTATTCTATTTATGTATCCGCCCCTTGCCCCCCCCCACGCCCACACACAATTATAAAACTTTGTTGAAGAACCCCCCCCCATTTCTGTATTTCACTGTCTGACACACACACAAAAAAGAAATATATAGAAAACTGTGAATTAGTGAAGGGCTTCTGTACAGTAAAATATTGTTTACTGCCATGGCTTAGTCCTGAGCATTAACCAAATCACTGAATTATTATTATTATTATTATTATTATTATTATTATCATCATCATCATCCATGAATCTTATTTCAGAACCCCTTTTAGCCAAGGTGTCGATGTCCATCAAGGGTGATGTGAAAGTGGCTCCATTGTGGACTCTACATGCAGCTCTGGCCAAAAGTTTTTCATCACCTTGCAAAAGTCTACCGGAAGCCATAATAGTAGTACAGTATTTCATGTTGGATTTCAAAATTGTCAAATTCCCTCACTGTCAGTTTTTCATGAAGTATATGGAGAAAACTACAAAGCGGTGTGTGATTCAGTATGTTAAGGTGACATGTTTCAGCAGGTTTCATTCGACTTGATGAAGCAAAATGAGTTCATTCTGTAGGGTGATGCAAAGCCGGAGCTGCAGTGTAGTAAACTGTGACGTAGCAGCAGCCAAACGGGTCGCCGTGGAGTTTAGTTTCATTGCTTGCTTTTCTCCGTAAACCCTTTTGTATGCAACCATGGCTGCTTTATGGAGCGGACGAGGGTGTGAAACAGCGGCTGTGGCTCGAACCCGGAGCCGGCGGCGCGTTGCAAACCGCAGAGCGGCTGAGCCGAGATTGCCACGGTTTCACTGCAGGGGGACGCGTTGATCCATGAGCCTGCCTGCCTCTCTCCTTCCAGGTTCTTCTGCCTCTCATAACTTGAACTCCAACTCTGGGGACTTGTACTTGACCATGCACGGCCTCAATGGGGATACCTATCCCAGTTCTCAGGTGACATCTAACCTGCAGACACAGGTAGGCAATGGTCCCAACACCCACCCCCCTCTCACCTACCACTCAACCACCTACCTGCCCCCTCCTGCAAGACCTGGTCCACCCCCTTTTACCGAAGTGGAAGATACAAAAATAATATTATTAAAGAAAATAATTCAACTTCTCGATTTGTAAAAGTGAGGGGAGGACAGATTTTCTTGTTTTGAAATCAACGTGTTAATCAATGGATTTATTGAATATCTGCCTTTTTTTTAAAAAATGTAATCACAGTTCTGAGTAATGAGTTTTTCCACACCCCTACCAACGACAAGAAGTTACTTTATAAGTTTCAGTCTTTTCTGACGGATATCTTCCATTTCAAGCAGACTGGAGCTAAGGATCTGAAAAGGCTGAGGGCATTGGTCCATGCTGTACTAGGTTAGGGGTTAAGGGTCAAGAAGAATTGAGGGTCAGGATGCCCTATCGGAATGCCTGCTTTTCAATAATTAAATGATATAATTATATTTAATTTAAAACAAACAAACTAGGAGATTAGGGTATGTAAAAAAACAAAAACAGTCTTTATCTCCAGTTTGCCCTTCTCTGTTGTGTCGTTGCATTACCTCAAACACAGCACTGACAGCCTGTTCCCAAAAATCCAGCAAGTTTGTTTTTTTCTTGTTAATTGGTCGTGGTTGGTTGGTATTGTGCTTGTTTTGTTTCATTTGGAGATGATTTTTGTATGTATTTATTTCTGTGATATCTAAAAAAAAAAAAACATGCACTGTGTGAGTAAGTGACTGTGTATGTGTGTGAGAGTATGTGACAGTATGTGGGGGTTGCTAATCCTCACATACCACTGTTAACTAAATCTCACCATGCATACCTGACTCCACTTAGAAGATGGCGTGTTAAAGGGTTAATAATGGAACGCCCAGGTCAGTACATTATTTGAATGAGTAGTTCCATTATGACCAAGGATAGAAGCCACAGCTGTGCCAATATTACTAGTACACTGCAACGTTTTAAAGTAGTTTATGTACCTTTTGATGGTCTGAAAGCATTGTGGTCCACTGAGAGAGAGAGAGCTGGGCTCAAGAGTTTCATGAATAATCTGTGGTTTTAGAACAGGTGTCATCTCTCGGACGTGCTTTGTTTTCTGTTCCGTTAGTGAGTAATAACAGAACCTCCACAGAAAACAATCGGAGAGCACTGTCTGCTTGTTGCATAATAAAAAAAATATATATAGAAAATAGTCAATAATTTAGCTACTTTATATTTTAACACCATACCGTATCAAAGAAGAGGAAAATGCAGCCTCCCTGAAGCTTTCAGCTTCTAAAGCAAGTATTTTACATATAAAAAGATTTCGGAACAAAGAAGAATAGAAGCAGAAGTCTTTTAAATGTAAATTCCTCTCTTATACTTCACTCAGCCCCCCCCCCCCCCCCCACTTGATTGCCTTTGAATCGATACGGTTTGAGGATTCAAATCGAGTCACATGTGCAGGTTTATCAAAATTCCAGCGCATCTTACATCACTGTGTAGACACCAGTCCTGTGCAAATGACGTGTGCCGCAATTCTAAAGTAAAATAAGCAAATAAAAATGATTCTTCATTCTCATGTTTAACAGCAACTCCAGAGTACAGTCTTCATGATTTTTGTGATTTTTAAGAACACGTCGTGCCTGAGACCCAAGCAAACTTATGAGGACCACAAACGCCGGCCCAAACTCGGATCATCCCGTTTCTCTCCATTCTGTCAGGCTGTTGGTTATTTGTTTGTTTGTTCATTTTTGGAAGCTCAGAAGTGGGTGTAGAATCTGTATATATATACAGAGAGCCCCTTATTAAAGTTCACTGCTGTGTTTTTGCAGTTTTCCAGTGGTTATACTATACATTTGCCATGCTGTTTACCATGCTTGACCTCGCTACTCTTTACAGTGCTTTTTCACTGCTTTCTTACACTTTTTTGTGCTTTTTACTGCGGGATCTACAAGGGGAGAGAGCAGTAACCCCTTTCCTTGTCCGTCACTGTTGGGCTGTGCATTGGTTCTCTCCAGATCTCAAAATGCAGAGGACTCGAGCAGCCTTCAGGCACCAGGCAGCTTTTCAGTGGCAACCCGTACACATTTTTTCTGTCGTTCCTGTAGTGGTGTAGAGATTTTGTTGTGTTTCAATTGTATCTTGTTCCTTTTACGTGATGAATCGATTTTCATTTTATGCATTTTGTAGCTTGCATTTCGCTGCAACATTTTGCAAAACACGGTTAAATATTAATTAAATAGTGCAGCTAATCTTTTTTCGTGGTGTCGTTTCTGTCCGATGCCAAGACGTTTCAGGTGGCTGTTTTGCATCGGCATCAGGGTTTGCTATGCATTGTATTTGCTGATGTAAGTGTAGCGGGCAGTGTTGTGTGATGCACTGCCGTTACGGATCGTGTTCCCTGTCAGTGAGACGAGGTTAAAAGCTCTAAAACCACGAATACAGACGAGCCTGGCTCTTTTGCACAGCGGTTAGACTCACGTTCCAGCCTCCGCCTTGTTATACTGCTTTGTGATTTACAATAGAGTATGCTAATATCTGTCAAAAGTATTTGAGGAAATTATTATTGAAGCACAGAGGGCTAACTAAATAATTCCAGTAAGTCTTACCTAATATGAATTGCTATCATAGGTCTCCGGGTTTTCTACTTGAGACGCACGTTATGGTAAACGTGTATTTCATAATTATTTTTGTGTTTTTAAGCCAAGTTCTGCTGCATTCTTTGCAACACAATTAGGCATTGATTTGGAGGCAGGAATTCTGTACTGCAGTCAGTTGCATAGCTACGGGTTCAGCTATTTTATGTTGTGTGTGTGTGTGTGTGTGTGTGTGTGTGTTTTTATCTGTGTTCTACCCTTCTGTTGTGTGTGAGCCCTGCATGCTCTTTACATTCCATTCATCTACCATTACTTTATCATCTTTGCACAGCTACAGTAAATGCAATTGAATATTAATTGTAATATTTGTGTGTTACTTGCATTTGCAGTTGTTAATGTGAGTGTGTTTGTGCGGGGATGGAAGTGGGGCTCTCGTAGCTCTGTAGTCGTCGGGCCACTCTGGGTTTCACTGAGAAACCTGGACTGGCTCAAACTGCTCCATCTCTCAATGTGAATGTCCACTAGAAATAATGCCTGCCTTCACTTTTTCAACTTGGAATTATTAATAGAATGAGTAGTAAATGTCTGTGTGAAGTTTTTTGGAGCCAGTTAATTATATTAAGTTATAATTAAGTTGAATCTAACAAAACATGGTGGAGTCTCCCTGCAACTCTGTATGAGGCCAATCCCAGTGAGCACCACTCCTCCCTGATTTTTAAATATGCGCTGCTTTCCAGTGCACAAAAGCGACACTGCTAGCAGACAGGCCTGACACTTATCGGTCAGTGTCCTGTCTATCAGGGGTGGCTAAAGCTGTCTCTTCCACTCCTGGTCTTTGTTCCAACCCTGTTCTAAATTGTTTAATTGAACCAATTAAACCTCCATCCAGACCCTGAAGCAGTTCATGATCTCATTTGACCTCTTAAACCTGGAGTGGAGTGGCCCTCCAGGACCGTGATGGACACCCCTGATGTGCTGTGTTATTTTTACGCTGCAGTGTTTGAAACAGCATTATTGCTAACCCAAGTACACCCCGCCCCCTAGCCCTGACTCCACTAGCGCCCCCTGTACTGTGTGCACTGCACTGCACTGCACTGCGGTGCCCCTGTGTGTGCGGGGAGGCGATTTAAGAGCACCCCCTGTTGTTCTTGCAGGCGGATACCCTGCACCGTGCTACACGCCAGACGGGAGGATATGAGGAGATAGCGGGGAACCCCATGTACCCCCCGCGACACATAGATGTGAGTGTGGATTCCCCAACACCTTGCACACACACAGCGCTCCGGGGCCAATAAACATCAGCACTGCAGGGTGTAACAATTGGGGCTGTTACTGAAGCTCTGAAACGCGGTTTTGTTTTTTCCAATAAATGGATTCTGTCATCACTGCTGTCACCATGGCATGGAGTTCAACCCCATCATTTTCTACTATTGTAATCCATTTCAATGATAGCATTTAGGCTGCACAGCCTGGCAAACGTGTGTGTGGAAAAACAAGTGTGAATGTGACTCTGTACTATAGCTCTGTCTATGTATATTAAAACGCCTGAAGATCTATTTAATATTAGGGGAGTGCTGATACTTGTAACTGCCTTTTGAAGTATTTGTCGGCATGTAGTAAATAAATCCATTCATTGTGTTGATTTCATAATAAGAAAATCTGTCCTTCCCTCACCTTTACAACCGAGTATCAATCCATGTCAATTGACTTCCGCACTGAGGGGGCGCTCACATTTTTACTGCCGTACCGAGACCATAAACTGACCAATAAAAAGTCAACGCGTTAGTGAATTGTCCTTCTCTGGGAGTTTTCTAAGAAGGCTCAAACTTCCCTGTGTTTTTGTTTTGTTTTGGTTTGGTTTTTTTTTTTAGCCCTGCCGCACTGTTGAAATGTCTGACTTTGCTTTTCTTGTTTTGTCGTCCCTCTCCTCTTCTCTCAGTCTAACGGCAGCTGGCAGGACGTCACCACCCCTTCCTCTGTGACATCGCCCCCTGGTGGCCCGGGGAGCGTCCACTCCGACACGTCTAACTGAGAGATCGAAGATAAAACTTACAAAAAAAAAAGAAAAAAGCTGAAACAAACAAGAAAACAAACACTCGCCTTCACCATGGACTGTTTGGACATCTCTACACATCCACACTCACCACATGGGAAAAGAGACGGAGCGGAAGAGAGACAGAATAATACAACAGCAACAACACATACTAAACACGTCTCGCGCTACGGACTGGCGTGTGGTGGAAGGAAAGAAAGCAGAGGCTCCGGGTCAGAGCTCGAAATAACCGCAGAGCAGAAAGATCACGCAGCTCTTTTTTTAAATTTTTCTTACAGCATCGTTCCCTTAATTTCAGTAACATTAACAGTTTTTGGCCGTAGGGTATAATGTCACGGAGAGGACTGTTGTGAATTTTGTGTCTTGGAACTTTTTTAACAACGCAAACGGCAGCATTTCATTTATTATTATTATTATTATTATTATTATTATTATTATTATTATTAGTATATATTTTTTTCAAATCAAATCCCTGTGGCGTAAACTCAAGCAACACAACGACCGCGTGAGGAGCGCCTGCTTCGAGCTCTGCCTCTCCTTCCTGCCGCAGATCAACAAAAACACAAAATAAAATAGAAGATTTTAAAAACCAGGGTTAAGATCGCTTTTACAGCTGATCCACTCCTAAACTACACCCCTCCCCCTCCTCCTACTATTACTACCAAATAGATGTCGTCTTTTCTACAAATTGTTTTGGTTGTTGCTATACAGTTTGTTTTTGAATTTGATCTTGAACTAAATTGCCTTTGATTCTTGTGGTATTGTTATTATCGTTTTATTGCTGTTTCATTTTTCAACCCCTTTCCCTGCTTTGCAGATTTAGTTATTTTTTTACATTTTATCTTCTATTTTTTTCTTACTGCTGCTCTATAAAGATATTGTGTGGGGTTTGTGCCTGCGATCAAAACCAGGGTTCAGATTCACATAGCATCAGTAGTGATGGATGTCTATTATTATTATTATTATTATTATTATCTGGCTTTGAAAGAATGTAGTGGCTCAAGTTTAAGCTTTTTTTTTTCTATGATACAATAAAAAAAATAAACTTACGTACAAACAAATATTGTGAAATACATTTGTTTTGTCCAAAAAAAAAAAAATGTTTTAAATCGTTCTGTTTGATAAGCTGCCGAATAAATACTATGCAGCTTTTATATAACAAATCCTTTATTACTGACCTCAGTTAAAGGGGTTTAGAGTTTGGGAGGGGGAGACACAGAGAGAGGCTTCCTTATTTACACTTTGACAAACGGAAAGGTGTTCCTGAATCACTGGATGTCGAACCTGGCTTTGAACACTGAAGGATTGCTATTCTACGCGGTCCTGCTGCACCGAGGAAACTGGGGGGGACTTGATCAATAACCTTGCAGCTAGCTTCAAGGGTAACAGGACACCATGCAACAAACGCTTAGCCAAGCCCTCCCTCCCTCCCTCCCTCCCCTGCCAAACTGCAAAACCTCTGCTTGCTTGCAAATAGTTTTCAATATGCTTTAAAACGAACTAACCCTGGGCGTTTTGATTCGGAAGCACAATCGTGTTTTGAGCAGCTTTTTTGTTTGTTTTTTCGTTTTGGTTTGCCCCCCTCCCCCAGGAACCCTATTCTGTATATAGAAGCAGCTGTGTACATGGTCCCTCATCCCTACAGCCAGATATACCTCACTGTTCAGCCCTCTTTAAACCAATAGAACGCTTTTTTTTTTTTTAGTACCTGCACTCTACCTCCCAGAATCACTCGCTCGCTCACTCTCACTTTTTTCTCCATTCTTTAAGTACCCTGGGCTGGCTGCAGCAAGGGATATGATATGCAGTGGAGGTCAGGAAACTTCCTACCATGTGGCTCAACAATGTTCCGCAACAAATAGCAAGCGGTGAAGCAGCTAGAGCCACCGTGGCCGACACAGGCGCAGCTTCACAGGACTGGACACCCCTGCTTCTGTTCTCTGAAACGGGGGCTTCAGGAATTCTGCGCTACGTTAGTCCTCTTTAAAAATGTAACCCTGTAAAGCCGACTCTGCTTGGCTTTTGGATAAAATGGTGAGAGGTACAGTCAGTGGTGAGGTTTTTAGTGGTGCTTCAACGATTAAATCCAGAATTAAAATTTGGGTTTATTTGATTCCAGGAAAGGTGTAACTTTCTTCTCCTGAACCCAGTTGACAGTGTCCCCTTGATTCCTGTTTCCTTTCTTTCTCTGCACGTCTTTGTACATGCAAGTCAGACCCCAGGGGTTCAGCTGCTGATTTGTGAATCTCTTTTTATTTTTTTTTATTTTTTCTTTATGCATTGCTTTGACTCACTGGCAGTCACTTGCAGAAACCGAAGCAAACATTCCCCGCTAATGGTAAACAGGCCTGGGGGTAAAAACAAATAGCTCCATGATTTATTTCTTTTTGTTGTCGTTCGCTGCAAACGCAGAGCAGCTGTGTTGTTCAGTACAAGGGAGGGTTTGAGAGTTTAGAACAAGCTGGAATATATTCAACCTACAACTCAACACTGCAGGCCTGTGTAGAGAAGAACGTAACGCCACTCAAAACTGAACACCAAGGATGCAGATTTTGACCAAGCTATCGCGGGGGGAGGGGACCCCCCCCCCCCCCCAACCTCCTGCCCCCCCACCACCTCCTGCCCCCCCCCCCCCCCTGGATTGCATCAACCACCTGTCTGTGGTTATCCTATGGTTACCCCAATAGGTGGCTGAAGCAATTCAGCAGGCAAAAGTGCTCCAATAAAATCCAGCTGTCAAATCCCATATTGAAAGAGGTACTATGACAAGCCTGCAGCAGTCCATGGTTTGTTTGAGCAAGGCAGGAGATGTACAAAGCTCTGGGCTCTCTGTATTATAAGGATGAATCTGGAGGACGCTCTGATCTAAAACACTGGTGAAGAGAGTGGATTTTTTTTTTTTTTTTTTAATCATTTCTCAAAAGGTTTTAAGCTTGAATGTTTGATTTCCTGTATTTTACGACAAGGGGAAATACACCTTCCAATGAGACCAAATTAGAAGAAACATCTTAAGATTGAAGATTGCTTTAACATGTATTTAAACTTCTTATCTTTTCATTGTTTTGTTACATACTTTTAAGAAAGGGGGCATGTCAATTCTGAGTGTTTCTGTGCCTGACTTCTGCAAAACAGAAACACAAGTCTGAATGTGTTGTGTTTTTAGAGAGAGAGTTATATTTCAGTAGAAAGTGGTTTGGGTGAAGTCTTCCTTTTTTTTTTGTTTTAGTTTTTTTCAAAAAAATTTTTTTGCTTAGTTACTCAATTTTTTCTTCAGTTTTTTTTTACGTAGGTTATAGCAATATTACGAAAGTTTAAAAAAAAAAGTTATTTTGCTAACTTTGGGGCTTGTTTTTTTCTGTTCCAGAGGTCACCATGCTCATGTTTTCTCACAGTGATTTTAGAAGATGTATTGATCAGACAGTATCCCTTTTGGAGGCTGCAGAGAACTGGTTCCAGGTCAGATCGCAGGGTTCCAGACTCTTGGGTGTTTTATGGAACCCTCTTTTTGTTTCTGGAAGAACCCATGGTTACAGGCGGAACTGGCAAAAGCAATGAATTCAATGAGAAACGTTTCCACTGGAAGTCTTTCTCAGGGTCTTCAGTTAGTTTGTCATTGGGTTCATGAAGTTTCTTTTCATATTCTAAATGTAGCTTAGTTGTAATAGTTATGGGTGGGACTAAATTAAGCCAAACAGTGTTTTTGTTGCTGTTTTTAATTGAAGCCGTCAGTGCTTGTGTTCTGTCAAGTTTATCTTGCTGCGATTTATTCGGTTCAGGGACTGTATTCATAAAATTAAGGAATGTTGTGTTTTTTCTTTAAAAAAATGTAATTAACTAAATCAAATTTGCAGTTCATGAAACTTTTTCTCTTCCTGTTTGATAGAGGGTGAGAAAGTAGTGAAGCACTGTTTATCCCCTTCTGTTTTTATTTATTTCATTTTTAGAATTTTTTTAAAACAGTTTGTGTGAACTCTAAGGAGTTTGAAAAGTTGCCTTGCCAAAATTAAAAAAAAACAAAAAAAAACAAAACAAAAACAAACATGCATTATAAAATAGATTCATAGATAGGAAACTTGACAGAGTATAATATTCTACACGCAGTTACTGAAGGGGTTATTCTAAGAGAGGCAGTGTGGTCCAGTGGTTAAAGAAAAGGGCTTGTAACCAGGAGGTCACACACCCTAGTCTCTGTAAGTCGCCTTGGATAAAGGTGTCTGCTAAATAAACAAATAATAATAAAGAGAGAGTGTTTTAAATAACAGTCCTTAAAAAAACTATTCCTTATAACAGTCCTTAGATTTTCATGAATATGGTCCCTCGAGTAGCCGTGTGGCCAGCCAGAGCCCAGACTCCTTTAACATGATCACAGAACCCTTGTCATGTTCAGCAAGCAGGACTCCAAGCACTTACACTGATGGTTTTAATTATCATATAAACAGTTGCTGAAATAAATCTGGATTCTAGGAAAGGATTTTGTGAATCCCTTCGTTTGATTTTAGTGCTGCACGATTCTAAAAGACATCATTATATTTTGTATGGAAGCGATTGGGCTTTTTTGACAAGATGATCGATTGATGGGCGAGGCTGTAACAGGTTTACATGGGCTTTTTAAACGCCTCCTTAGCAAAAGGAATACTGTGTGTTTATTATTTAACATTCATCCAAATCTTTACTGCCTGTACCAAAAAAAAAAATGTAAAATATTAATAGTTTAAAAAAAAGACAGCACACACATTTACAAACACGGACTAGAAACAAAAGTACTCGCTTTTAGGTTTTACTAATATTTTTTTTATATATATATAAATATAAATATATCTGTTATGTCTTGTTGGTTGTGATGTTTTGAATTTTAGAGATGTCTTGTTCATTGTAAAAATAATAATAAAAAATAAAAAATGTGTAAAACAAAATAAAAAAAAAAAGTCATTTGGGGCAAAGAAATTGATAATAAAAATAAAAGTCCAAAGGTTGTTGGTACACTTCCTTTTGTTTACTGTTGTGCTGTTTGAGAGCCCTGCATGCCCGCTTCCTCGCAGGTTATAGCACAGGAGTCGCACTCCATTACATATTTAGACTCTGGCAGAACATTCCCTTTAACAGCTGGAATGCAGTTCCCTTTAAGATGAGTCTTTTTAACAATTTATTAAAGGGGCATGAAATGATGATTTTTATTTTATATATAAATATAATATGTAATTTTTGTTTTTGTATTTTCTGCCCACTTCTATATAATCTGTATAAAATTTGAAGAAACTAAAACATATTCAAATTGTCACACAGGTTTCCCTTTTTTGTTTCGGGTCGTGGACAGAAGCACGGCTCCTTTACTATTTCCAATGCTCTACAAGAACGATTCTTTTTCTACCTTTTTTTTTTGCGGTGGAAGTATTAAATGCTAACGTGGTTTAAAAAACATCAAAGTGACTTGCCCTCTTTTTACCTTTTAATGTTAATTTAACTACATTTTTATTAGTTCTGTTTTTCCGTTTATTTGTTAGTGGTAAACGCTTTTGAAAATGGCATCAGCACAGAACCTGGGCTTCTGAACCCTGGTTGAAACCAGCAGACATGGGGGGTCCTCAGGACCGGGTTTGAGAAGCCCTGGTCTAGGCTAAAGATCTGCTTTCTCCCTCACCCCCTCCAGACCAACGCAGACTTGAAACGAACACTGAACTGCTTCCCTCACTGCCTGAGACTGGTTCTCAATCCTGGTCCTGGGGGACCACTGCCCTGCTGGTCTTTGTTCCAACCAAGCACTCAATTACTTAATTTAACCCTTAATTGAACTAATAATTAGCTTAATTTGACTTTTAAAATAGTGTAGCGTATAAGAAGTTGGAGAATTTAAGTTCCTTATACAATTTTATACCTAAATTGCAATCTATCCATTTAAAATAATTAAAAAGCTCAGATTAGGCAAATTATTAGTTCAATTGAGGGTTCAATTATGTAATTGAGCCCTTGGTTGGATCAAAAACCAGCAGGGCAGTGATCCCCAGGACCAGGATTGAGAACCACTGGCCTAAGAGAAAGGGTGTTCCCTCCAGTCCAGTCCAGGGTAGGCTTGAGGCATGGAGACTGAACTGCTCCCTCCCTCACTGGCCTAAGAGAAAGGGTGCTCCCTCCAGTCCAGGGCAGACTTGAGGCATGGAGACTGAACTGCTCCCTCCCTCACTGGCCTAAGAGAAAGGGTGCTCCCTCCAGTCCAGGGCAGACTTGAGGCATGGAGACTGAACTGCTCCCTCCCTCACCCCCCACGAGAAAGGGTGCTCCCTCCAGGCCAGGGCATCTAAAACAAAATGGCCAAAATGGTTTAATAGATCAATTAAAAAAAATATTCAGCGAAAAAAGGCACTTTACAGAGCGTTTAAAAGGGACCAAAGACAAAGTACACAGAAAAGTACTTGGAACTGCAAACACAAGTCAAAAAGGAAGTTAGAAAGGCCAAGAGAGAGACAGAAATCAATATTGCTAAGGGGGCTAAAACCAATTCCAAAATGTTTTTTCCAATATTATAACAGCAAGAGAACATTCAAAGAGGAGGTTAAATGTCTAAGAGACACAAATGACAAAATCATAGACAAAGAAAAAAAAAATAGCAAATATATTAAATGATTACTTTTCACAGGTTTTTACAAAGGAGGACACGAACAACATGCCCCACATGTCGGCCTGTTCCTATCCAATTTTAAATAACTTTAGCATAACAGAGGCAGAAGTGTTAAAGGGACTAGGAGCTCTTAAAATAAACAAATCCCCTGGGTCGGATGAGATCCTCCCAATAGTACTCAAAGAAATGAAAGAAGTTATTTACAAACCGCTAACCAAGATCATGCAACAGTCTCTTTATACAGGGGTTGTACCGACAGACTGGAAAATAGCAAACGTAATACCGATCCACAAAAAGGGAGATAAAACCGAACCAGGTAACTACAGACCAATAAGCCTGACTTATGTAAACTTATGGAAACTATAAAAAGATTCAAAATGGAAAATTACCTATATGGTAACAATATCCTGGATGCAACATCGACAATGGATAATTGCAAAGCATACAACATGGTTTATTTAGATTTCCAGAAAGCTTTTGCCAAAGTCCCGCATAAAAGATTAATTCTCAAACTGAACACAGTAGGGATTCAAGGAAATGCATGCACATGGATTAGGGAGTGGTTAACATGTAGAAAACAGAAAGTACTGATTAGAGGAGAAACCTCAAAATGGAGCGAGGTAACCAGTGGTGTACCACAGGGATCAGTATTAGGTTCTCTGCTATTCCTAATCTACATTAATGATTTAGATTCTGGTATAGTAAGCAAACTTGTTAAATTTGCAGACGACACAAAAATAGGAGGAGTGGCAAACACTGTTGAAGCAGCAAAGGTCATTCAAAATGATCTAGACAGCATTCAGAACTGGGCAGACACATGACAAATGACATTTAATAGAGAAAAGTGTAAAGTATTGCACACTGGCAAAAAAAAATTACTGAAATTGAAGAAGGAATCTATGAAAAAGACCTAGGAGTTTATGTTGACTCAGAAATGTCTTCATCTAGACAATGTGAGGAAGCTATAAAAAAGGCCAACAAGATGCTCGGATATATTGTGAGAAGTGTTGAATTTAAATCAAGGGAAGTAATGTTAAAACTTTACAATGCATTAGTAAGACCTCACCTAGAATATTGTTTTCAGTTCTGGTCACCTCGTTACAAAAAGGATATTGCTGCTCTAGAAAGAGTGCAAAGAAGAGCAACCAGAATTATCCCAGGTTTAAAAGGCATGTCGTATGCAGACAGGCTAAAAAAATTGAATCTATTCAGTCTTGAACAAAGAAGACTACGCGGTGATCTGATTAAAGCATTCAAAATCCTAAAAGGCATAGACAATGTCAACCCAGGGAACTTTTTTGACCTGAAAAAAGAAACAAGGACCAGGGGTCACAAATGGAGATTAGATAAAGGGGCATTCAGAACAGAAAATAGGAGGCACTTTTTTAGACAGAGAATTGTGAGGGTCTGGAACCAACTCTCCAGTAATGTTGTTGAAGCTGACACCCTGGGATCCTTCAAGAAGCTGCTTGATGAGATTCTGGGATCAATAAGCTACTAACAACCAAACGAGCAAGATGGTCCGAATGGCCTCCTCTCGTTTGTAAACTTTCTTATGTTCTTCTGTTCTTATTTAAGTTCAGGTCAGGCACGATAGGGTGTGACCATTTCCTTTTGAACCTTTAAGGTGCACAAGGAATTGAGCGCTTGTTCAAACGGTTTCTTCTTATAATACATTTGAGAGTGACTCATGTATCACGAGGAGGAAACTGACAATGTGGGCAACCAGATCCAACGTGTCATAGAGACCTGTTCGATGGCCCCGCCCCTCAGGCAATTTGGGAAGATGGCGGCGAGTACAAAGATGTTCCTGCAGACTTCTTTTATTTGTGTTTGTAACATAAATACGTTCTAAACTATCATGTTTTAAATTGATTTTATTTATTTATGTGTGTATTTGCCTTCTGTGTCAAATGTGTTACCCTGTATTTCAAACGTTAAAAAATCTATCATCAGTCAAGAAGGGGACAACGTCCTGTTCATTGTCTGAAAATTTTCATCTGCATTTTAAGAGTGTTTAAGAGTGTTTTTTTTTTTTTTTTTTGGATAGAACACTAAGCAAACAATTAGACCTTTCAAAGGTTTAGACCTTTAAATGTTCCCAGTGTTTCAGATCCTACTGCTTCCCCTGGTAGGCTGGTCCATGCATTTATACTTCTGTGTAAAAAAAGTGTGTCCTACTTTCCCTTCTAAGCTTTGATCAGCCACCATTTACACCCTCTCATCCTCAATCTGTGCTCAATTTGAAGCGGTGTCTTGGGTAAACTTTAGCATGTAGGACTGTATAAACTTGAATGCAGTCCCACTTGTCCTGTCTTTTTTCAAGTTGTCTTTTCTCTCCAGAGCTTCACCACTGTGCATGTCTAGTGTCCTTATCCTGGACTAGCTGCCATTGGGAATGTAGACCTCCATTTAATGTTAATCAGAGTCATTAAAACCAACCCAAGGATGGAAACAAGACTCCCATTGTATAGCAGTTTTGATCCAATCCTGGTTTTACTATGCGATTAATAAGACACATCTGAGCTTGTTGCCTATACACCTGGGGCTGATCAAGCTCATATTAAAACCTGGGATGGGTGAAACTGCTATGCCATCCCTGTAACCCCTAGATTGCTCATTTCCATTGAGTTGCCAAAGACTTTAAAAGCAGCTTTTTCCTGGAGAATAAAAGCAATTGACAGTGTGATGGATCACGGCTTTTTGGCTGCTTGGTTTTGGCGCTTGGCCTTGGGTTTCGTGGCTGCTTCCAAATTGTGCTTGACGTCTCTCAGCCGGCACTGAGAGGCAGGCAGGAGGCAGAGAGCCAGCCAACCCCCTGGAGAGGCTGGAAATTAGGTGCCGGTAGCGGGGGGGAGGAAGCAAACTCGATAGCATGACCATGTGCTCAGCGTAACACACACACAGAATGCCAAAAAAAACCCACAAGATTTCTTAAAGGTTTGCAAATCCACACAGTGAATATAAAGAAGCTGTACGTATTCCAATACCTGTGTGCTGTACATGCATCTTCCAGTTGCAAAGACAGTTGACAAGTGGCAGTGACTCCAGTGAAACACTGATGTGTGTAGTATTTGGTACGCTTGACAGCAGCAGCGTGTTCACATTCATTTTCACTGACTGCTGGGGCTCCAGTGGGTTGTGACGATGATATACTACACGCTTCATTGTAGAGTGTGTTTGTCTCTGATGGTGCCAGCTTACTGTGAATCCCAGCTCGGGGTCCGGTTGGGTTTCAGTGTTTAAACGGGGATGTCATCTGTCTAAATTATTTGCGTGCAGGAAACAAAACGTCTTCTTGTTAGAGGTGCTGAATTGCCCGTTGTATGTTGTACCAGTGGTGGTAGCGGTACATCTTTGTGTGTGTGCGTGTGTTTTTACATTCATAGACCATCAAAATGTCAGAGAGCTTGATCTTAGATACGGAGTAAAGCAACAGCTGCTAAAGACATTGTCTTGTGTGATGATGTTCAGATTATTAACTACTTGCTTTTTGTTTCTGCTGTTTCTCCGAAATGCCAACGGCTGACACGTCCGTTGGGAATCAGACCAAAACCAGGCTGGCCTCATCACTGTGGGGTGTAAGTGGAACCACATCAACTCGGGTGAAATCAGAGGTAAACCCGGTCAAGCACTGATGATAATCAGGGCTTCTGATTTTCAATTATAACTGATTAAACACCCCCATACAAAAAAGCATAGCTAATAAACATGGAGAAATATGGAACGGTTACTCAATTCACGTTGACTTGACATCTTTCCCTGTGAAAATAATAAATAAAATACCTACAAAAAAAATAAAAAATTCCCAGCGCAGTTGGGCAATGTCCCCCCTCCTTGCGCATTGATTCGCTCTGTATACTTTAAACCCGCCCCAGCTACTGAGGGGAGGATTGTAACACGCTTGCGAGATTTAAAATGATTTCTTGCTCATGATATTTAAAGCTACAGTATATTACAGTAAGCTACTATAGGTAGTATTTGCACGCTTGTGGAATTTAAAACAGAATTGAACATTTTAGTGAAATGTACAAAACACACACAAACCCCAGAAGAACGTGCCCGTGACCAGAAGGATTTCACTGTGGAAGACAGCAAAGGAAAAAAAGGTACAACTGAAGTGTGCAAGTACTGTCGAGTTACTATACATACAGTGACAGAAAAAATAAAACCGAAAGTAACCGAAAACAATAATTTCATACATAAGAACATAAGAAAGTTTCCAAACGAGAGGAGGCCATTCGGCCCATCTTGCTCGTTTGGTTGTTACTAGATTATTGATCCCAGAATCTCATCAAGCAGCTTCTTGAATGATCCCAGGGTGTCAGCTTCAACAACATTACTGGGGAGTTGGTTCCAGACCCTCACAATTCTCTGTGTAAAAAAGTGCCTCCTATTTTCTGTTCTGAATGCCCCTTTATCTAATCTCCATTTGTGACCCCTGGTCCTTGTTTCTTTTTTCAGGTCAAATAAGTCCCTTGGGTCGATATTGTCAATAGCTTTTAGGATTTTTAATGTTTGAATCAGATCGCCGCGTAGTCTTCTTTGTTCAAGACTGAATAGATTCAATTATTTTAGCCTGTCTGCATATGACATGCCTTTTTTTTAAATTAATTTAGTTGTTGTCAATTATTTTTATTATTTTCTCCCCAATTTGGAATGGCCAAAATCTCAGCTCACCGCAACCACCCCTGCGCTGACTCGGGAGGGTGGAGACGAACACACGCTGTCCTCCGAAGCGTGTGCCATCAGCCGACCGCTTTTCTTTCACACTGAGGACTCACCATGCAGCCACCCAAGAGCTACAGCATCGGAGGACAACGCAGCTCTCGGGCAGCTTACAGGCAATCATACAGGCGCCCGGCCAGACTACAGGGGTCGCTGGTGCGCGGGGGGCCGAGGACACCCTGGCCGACCTAACCCCTGGAATTCAGTATTTCTGCCGCCTCATCACTGTCCCTTCTCCAACACTCCTATCCATCCCATCAGTTTGCTGACACTCGGAGAGATCCTCAAGAGCCCCCCCCCCGCTCCCTCCTGGCTCCCTATATCAATAGACATCCTTCACTCTTTAATCTCTACCCTCAGAAAAAGCTGCTCTGTCTATGCAATGACCTTACCTTGGAAGTACTATGTCTAACTGCTCTTGTGAAGCACTTCCTCTGCAGGATTCCTGAAGGAACAGAGTGCACCCTGTGAATTTACCATGACAATACCAGTTATTTACCAGTTTAAAAAATAAATAAATAAATAAGCAAGAGTTACCAGGACATCAAGGGGAATACAATGGATAGACTCGGAGCGTTAAGCCATTTCAACCATGAGGTCTTGTGAACCTTCTAGGCCTCAACCTTGCTGTCCCATCTCCTCTCTTCCATTTCAGGTCCAGGACCATTTCAGCCCCCTCATGCAGTAGGCCGTGCCTCCACCTGCCGAGCGGGCCCCGACCGAGGGGGGGGGGTTCTCTGTTTTCGTCTCTCCTAAACGGACCCGAGACACTTTTCCTAAGCTCTCCACGCCGCCCAGCTGCCAGCTTAGCTGCCTGAGGATGCTGCACTGAGTTGCGAAGGATCTGTCCATTTGTCCTGTTCGTCCCCTTCCTGTCTCTTGCTCTACTAAACGTCCAGCAGCCAGAGGATGCTGCCTGACCCGTCGGGAGCGAGAGTCAGATTATTGTATGTTATGTGTCTAAACTTTGCTCTCTCTCTCTCACTTTTACGTCACCCAGCAGTCAGAGGATGCTGCCTGACCTGGAGGAAAGTGTTTATATCTAATCCTTTGCTCTTCTCATGTCTCCCTCTCTACGTCGCCCAGCAGCCAGAGGATGTTGCCTGACCCGACGAGAAGGGAAAACTCTTCGTCCCCCCTATCTCGTCCTGCTATCAGTATCTAACCTCAATGTTACTAAGCACCATTCCCAAACTCCAGCCCTCAATCTCGCCATCCCTCTCAAACTCGTTTCACTCTTAAACTCTCAAATCTCTCGCCCCTCTCAAGCCTCCTAACCAACCGAAGAAATCCTCTCATCTAGTCTCATTCTTAATATCTCACTCCCAATTTCACCTCCTCTGAAGCCCTCGTAGGCATCCAGTGAAATGTCATTTGCTATGTGTCTGCCCAGTTCTGAATGCTGTCTAGATCATTTTGAATGACCTTTGCTGCTGCAACAGTGTTTGCCATTCCTCCTATTTTTGTGTCGCCTGCAAATTTAACAAGTTTGCTTACTATACCAGAATCTAAGTCATTAATGTAGATTAGGAATAGCAGAGGACCTAATACTGATGCCTGCGGTACAGTACATAAAAAGCTAAAGTCCTAGTAAAAAAACAAAAAAAAAAACGATTTACATAAACTGGAAAACTGCTAAAAAAAAAAATAAGCACTGAAAAATGAAATTAATAAAAACCTAAAAACCGAAGCCCTGATAATAATGTATGTGTACGCGTTCTGTGCCTTCCTCTGATCAAGTTCAGAGCGTGTTTCAATCTCTTGCGCTCTTTGCTGTGTCAGGGTCTGTCATACAAACAGCGCAAGAGAAAGTACGCTCTCAACTTGATCAGAAACAGCCGCTGCACGCTTAGAGACACAAGTCATTACATCTAAATAAAAAAACAGACCAAAAGCTGATCTACACGTACTAGACCTGTTCATATAGAAGCTGCTGTGCTTTACACGTGTCGAATGCCTTGCCACTGGCATGCTTGGTGCAAGACACACACACGTGCCGCTCCCATCCTCGGCTTCCGGAGCTCCTGCTCTCTGCACCGCCTGAACCCGCAACTACCGAGCAGAGGAACACTGCAGCCCCCTTCAGGGGCTCAGCTCTTTAGGTCCCTGTGAAACCTGTGCTGCAGTAAGTAGCGCTTCTTGTGTAATTTCCATCCCGGATTGTTCTCCCGCGCTAAACTGGTGTACTTGGTCTGGGACTCCGTTGCTTTTATTATATTTAACTTGGCGTTAGACCTGTTATACAGAGGGTGAAAAACCTCAAGGTATTTTTTTAGACACTGTAATTGAAAGTAGAATTACACTTAAGATAAAGGGTCTTTGTCACATTTTAGTGAAAGCACGTTTAGACCCTTCTAGCATATCTGTGTTCACTCGCTCCCACGGACTCTCTCCACGCCCGGTTTCTTAATCAAATATTTCTTTTAATTACAACTAAGGGTTCCACAAACCTCTGCGCATTGCATGTTCCTAAACGCCCTGGTTCCCATAGCGTTCTTCATACCTGAAACTTTCAAATCCCTTTGGAGCTCATGCTCATGTGATTTAACCGGCAGTCCTTACCTGCCCAGGAGCGCGCAGTTCCGATCAGCGCCACACGGGGGCAGTAGGTATGAACCCGTCAGTGTCTGAGGTGCGGAACGATGTGTTTTCCTCTTACAGAAGTGCTATAATGTTGTTGTGTATATATATATATATATATATATATATATATATATATATATATATATATATATATATATTTACGGCTTGTTCTATTGACATATCATTTTAATCTTGTATTTTATTTATGTTTGTTAACTTTTTTTATTGAGATATAATAACATGTTACACCTTAGCTCTTATTTAACTTTGCTACACGCAATAAGTACATTCATTAAATCAATAAATAACCTCTACTTCAGGAAATGTGCATCCGTTTATAGGTAAATATGTACAGATATTTATACTTGTAAAATGATTTAAATAGCAAGTTCAATTGCAGGCTGTTTTAAAAGTCTCTGTGGAAAGCAGGTTCCCAGAATACTCTTGTGATTTCAAACTACCGCAGTTCGTTTTATTGTTTATTACTTAATAGAAGTTCAATTCTGTAAAATGTAAAGTAAAATCAGGAAGACAGGTTGTGACTTTTTATCAATATACAAAACAGAAATTCAATACAGTACAACACACTGCACTGCAATTCACACGTCTGGAGCGCCTTTCATCACATGGAACTCAACACACAATATAACAAGTGTGTACTGTATAGCGCATGTGTGTGTGTTTTTTCTTCTCCAAGTTCCCCTGCTTTCCATTAAAATTCAATAACATAACGCTTACAAAATGGAGCAGGTACCGAGATACGGGAGAGGGGGGTATGATTAATTTGGCCGCTCTTAGCTGTTCGATGGCAGACTCGTGGGATAAAAAAAAAAAAAAGAACCGTCGGATTAAAAAGATGACAAGAAATTAAATTGTACCGTCGGAAATTTTGCTGACGCGGGAGCAGGAGCTGTCTTTGGGCTGCTTGATAAATCGTCGTCTCTTTCACGGAATAGAAAGGAGGGAGAGAGAGAGATAGATGAAATGAAAATGGTCTGCAGCTATAATTAGTTATTGGGAGGTGGATGGGGGGGGGGGGGTCTGGAATAGTGGAATATAAATATTCCACGCCGTCAGCACAAAGCAGAAAAGAACAAGTGTGTTTGGAAATTAAAAGTGTCAGGTGAAGAACTATGGCAGACGGTAGTGACGGGCCGTTTAATTCTGTTAGAATAAGGCGGGATGAAGCTGTACCCCTACCTTGCAGCGCGGGGTCCTGTACCCTCCCTCTCTCTCTCTCTCCACTTTTTTTAAAACCCATTTTAGCACCTAGATGCGGGATTAGATTATTCTTATTTTTCAAAACACTGTTTAATCCAAGAGAATGTTTGCCAGCACGTATCCAAAAATAAAAAAAAATGCATGTGTATGGTATATAAAACACAAATGATTATTTTCAGAATCTCTTATAAAAATGAGGGTTCCGGAATCTGTGTAGTTTTATATGAAACGCGCCGGTAACGTTTTGTGATCAATCGATTCATGAATGACAATTCCAATACAAACAGTGGCACCGGGACAGAGCGCGTCAAGGGTTGAAATCGCAGAACCTGTATCGTTGGCTTTACAAAGTTGAGAACATTTAAAATCAGCTGAGGGGTGTGTAACAGGTTAAATCAAACATTTTAAAGAGGGGATTCCACAAAAAAAGCATATCATAAAACGACCTTATTCATAATAAAAATATCCAGAAAAAAACATTTGAATAGTCACTGTACCGTTTCAGAACACACACACTGCTTGAATCAGGAGTTCCACTTTGTGACCACAAGAGGGCAGCAGAGTGGCGTAAACAAAGGTATCCTCTGGACTACCGTGCTTACCTCTGCTATACCATGATTTCACTGTACTTTATAATTATTGCATTTCAACACAAATGCTTAAAGGAGAAAGAAAACAGAACTACAGCTCTATCCAGCTAAAAAAAAATACATAAATGAATGTAATTAATAGAGAGACACCCTCACTGCTGGGTGGTGTACAAGATAATCAAACAGCTGAACAGCAGCACACAGAAACCAGTCCATACCTTCGAATTCCTCTGCTGCGGTTCCAGTTACCTGTTAGTTAAAATACTGCATTTCCCAGCATGCAGCTGTGCAGCCATGTCATCATCACACACACACCCTCCTGAGCAAGCTGTCATGGCAACGCAGGCGAGGCCTTCCCCCTGGCAGAAAGGTGTTGATCTGGAAGTGACTTTGTAGCTTTCAAAACAGGTTGAGTCTCACCCAGAGCATCCAATCAGCTTCACTGAGGAGTGTGAGGAATGTTGAACACACAGAAACACACACACACACACACAAATACAAGCAGACACAGAGAAACGCACACACACAGACGCAGGAAACACACACACAAAAATACCAGCAGAGAAACACAAAAATACACACAGACACACAGAAACACACACACACACACAAATACACAAAGACACACACAAAAATACACACAGACGCAGGAAACACACACAGAAATACATGCAGACACAGAGAAACACACACACACACACTGCAGATCCACTCTGCCTGTGTAACAGTATTAAGATTTCAGGTGGGATCTTTTGTGCTACTAAACTGTGCTGTACAGGGAGCACACCTACAGTAATGCTGCTGGCAGCTTAAACAGAATTCTCCCAATTCAAAGTGAAAATGAAGTCTAGAAAAGCGATGGGAAGTGCAGGAGTCATTGCTGTCTTGCGTTGCTGCTGTATTTGCATTGCAGAATCCTCCCACCCCCGCCCTGGATCCACAATCCGAGACCGCTCAGAGAGCAGCTTTGCATTTCCATTTGAATTGCAACACCAGCGCCTGGGCTGAAAATGATGACCTCCGTGGAACAAACAAATCTATACCGCGGATAACAAAAACTAAAATGGCATAACCGGTTTGTAAAGCGGCAGAGCTTTTAAAATACACCTGTTCTAGGAAGTGGCCGAGAACCCCCCTCAACCTACAACCCACAACTGCAGAACAGAGTCGAACTATCTTTCTGAGTGTTTCTTATTGCAAGAACTCAAATACAATACATTTTTGATTATCTGTGTTAAGGTGAGTTAATAAAAAGATTAAGTGCAAAACTACGATTGAGGGTGCAGCTGTATGTGGACTGTGTATGCTGCTAAAATGTTTTATTGCCTGAGAGAGGCAATAAAATGAACAGAACTGATCTCGGAATGTTGCTGACACACAGAGATAAGAAGCCAGCAGCTAAGCTTTGCACTCAGAGGGGTGTAGAGACCCCTTGAACACACACCAGCGCTGTGTCCGCTGCTTCTTCCACAAACTGGAAACTGACATCACTGCTTCATTTCTGTTAATAACTAGTGACCCTTCCTCACCAACTACGCTACCCAGCTCCTGGTCCAGGCCCTGGTACTCTCCCGCCTAGACTACTGCAACTCCCTCCTGGCTGGCCTCCCTGCGTCCGCCACCCGTCCGCTCCAGCTCATCCAGAACTCTGCTGCCCGTCTGGTGTTCTCTCTGCCTCGCTTCGCCAACGCTACACCACTACTCCGCTCGCTCCACTGGCTCCCGATCACCGCTCGCATCCAGTTCAAGACTTGTACTAGCCTACAGATGCCTTGACCAGACTGCACCCAGCTACCTCCAGACCCTCATCTCTCCCTACACCCCCACTCGACCTCTCTGCTCCGCCTGCACTAGAAGACTGGCTCTACCTCCGCTACGCTCCCCTGCCTCCAGAGCCCGCTCCTTCTCCACCCTTGCTCCGCAGTGGTGGAATGACCTTCCTACAGATGTCAGGACTGCCCAGTCCCTGACCACATTCCGGCGCCTCCTTAAGACTCACCTCTTCAAACAGTACCTGTAGAACTCCTCTGTTTGTATCCTGGGACACTATCACCCTTCATTTAAATGTGCTTTATTTTGCTCTTATCTGCCCCCTATTTTACTGCATTTAATCCTGTACTTCAGAATACTGTAATCTGCCAAGTATTTAACCTGTAGTATTTTGTACTTAATCATATCCTGATGTAACTATCACTATTTAATCATATCCTGATGTAACTATCACTATTATCTGCTGTATTATTGAATTGTGGTTTGTCACACTTGAACAAAAATAATTGTATTTCTTGCTCTTATTGTATTACTTGTATTGTAACACTTGAAATGTATTTGCTTACGATTGTAAGTCATCCTGGATAAGGACGTCTGCTAAGAAATAAATAATAATAATAATAATAATCAATAATGTAGTTTCCTTACAAGGTGCTTTAGCCAGAGAGTGTAAGAGCTGCTCTTCAGTTTGCCATTAATATGGTAACATAAGCTACCCTTATAAAAGTTTACTATAGTAAAAACCCAGCAAAGCGTAATAAAGCACAGTGAAAGCATATGAAACAATACGGCAAACCATGGTAATCTATGGAAAAAAACATGGGAAAACTGCAAAGATACTGTGCAAAAATACCAGGGAAACTTTTAGAAGGGTAAATCAACCATATTTATAGTGACTCTGCCACTTTGGACCAAGTTTTGTTCTGCTGTCCAGGGACTGCTGCACTGCTGACTATTATTGTTTATTTAGCAGATGCCTTTATCCAAGGCGACTTACAGAGTCTATTATAAAGACTGAATGATTTAACAGAGCTTACATACGCCTGTGCCAGGCAACTGGAGCTCAAGAGCAGCTCCTGAACACCCAGTCAAAGCAACGCAGACTTAGAAAAATTACAATTCAAATAAAGACAGCAGGAGAGCAATTTCAATAAGAACCACTCACAGAGTGATTGCAAACGTCATCAAAAGGGGGCAACTAAAAAAATAAAAAAAAGACAATGATATTGAACATTGTTCCCTTTTAAATATAAACATGAACACACAGTCACAGCCAAAAGCACCCTACGCTTATTACCATAGCTCAAGGGAACAGATTAAGGACAAGCCTTTAGTAAACTTGAACCACTTTTTAATATAACAAAAAGCAAAACACACAATGTCTAGTAATTTAATAACTAATCTTTATCAAATAAACAAACAAAACTTAATTTAAAGGATTCGTTCATGACAGAAGTACTGGCACCCCTGCTTTAGTATTTTCTGTGTGCTCCTTTTGCTTTTAATTAGTGCTTTCAGACATTTATAAGAATTTTTAAGCAGTATGTTGCATCTAGTTGGTGACACACACACACAGACAGACAGACAAACACAGACAGGAACACACACACACACACAAACACACAGAGACACTGACAGACAGACAAACACAGACAGGCACACACACAGACAGACAAACACAGACAGGCACACACGCACTAACTCACAGACATACACACACAAACACACAGAGGCACTGACACACACAGACAGACAAACACAGACAGGCACACACACAGACAGACAGACAAACACAGACAGGCACACACGCACTAACTCATAGACACACATACACAAACACACAGAGCACAGACAGACAAACACATGCACACACACACATGGACAGACACACGCACAATGTTTGTTTATCCTGTTTATGAGGACTTTGCATCAACTCCCATACACACTGTAGATTTCTGATCTTACACAATAATGAAAGTTCCAGGGTCTAAACGAAATATTGCTGCATATTTTTTTTGTTTGAAATATCTGTTTAAACATTACAGGGGCCATAGTTTTTACCCAGCAAGCACCATAAACTATCACACACACACAGACACACTTTAGGTATTAGGACCCCACATCCTACCACGCCCACACTGTTCACTCTCTCTGCAGACGGTATGACATTTGGGCCCAAAGAACATACAACGTTCAACCCAAGCCCCCCTGTGACACTACGAGCCCAAGATCATCTCAGATCACAATCTGGTAAACTGAGTAGCGCTCAACTGAAGACCCCCTGCTTCCCATTCCTGCATTTGTGGAATTCTTTCCCACCAAGTTCAAACATGGAAAAATATTCCAGTTCAGATGCCATCAGAAGTGTATTATTTTGTTCCGGTGATTAACTTGTTTCGCCACTGAAATACATATTAATAAAGTATTTGACAATGTCTGGTGCTCGATTTATGTAGGTACAGTTTTATAAACTGCATGAAAACTGAATTTTTTTAAAAAAACTACATTCGCTTTCTAAAATGTTTTTTTTTTTTTCTTTAATTCCACTTTTATTTAGACTTTTAGTTCTTCTAATTTGAGAATTAAAAGCATTTTTGTCTCTCTTAATTTCTGTTTGATTACATTTGTATTAGTCTGTTCTCAGTTCAATGGTTTAATTTGTATTTGAAGAAGCGCTCGTCTGTTAACAGATTGCAAAAGCAACTGTGCTTCCATCCATCCGAGTCCGCACACTTCACCATTACTTTCCATTCAATTCAAACGCCTGCATTCAATTAGATTACTGGCATTGCTACCTAGCTACTAACAAACACACACAAACATTACTGTGTTGCTGCTGTGCTTTGGCATTGCAGTGCCAACAGTGCTACCACTTCAGCAAAGCTACAAAATGATGAGCTTGCATGGGGATCCCAGAACTCCGGATTCAGTGTGTTACAGCGTTCCTGCTCTCAGCCACATCTTGAGAGCTGCACCCTGTTGGCTTTCTCCAGAGAGAAATGTGTCTTTTTTTTACTGGAAAATTACCTCAAAAAACATACTCGACAAACATGAAATATGGCAGTGTAATGATAAGACACACACATGCATGGCATAGCGATTAACTGCTTATTAACATGTCACTACATTATGCCACTCCAAATAAAGTGATACCAGAATCTGCAGTAAACATTTAGTGTTGGCTTGTGCACTGAAGCTCAGAAAGGCTGACAGCATTGGAATCCACACTCACATGGTGCTCTGATTTCATGACCTTGGTTCACCATGACTGAAGTGGAGGCAGCCCTTAAGAATTGGGCAGGAGCCTTTAACAAGAAATCTGAGCCAACCTAAACAAGAACTCCCCTGGCCAGCATTGTCCTGCTGCAATGCTGAGACATGCAAGAAGCACTATTTAAAGTTTGCTCAAGTTTTTGTAGACACAGAACTTACAAGACTGCTGAAATCTTTAACACAGTTTTGTTTTTGTTTTTTTAAATCTTCTACTTAATGTTTTTAAATGGCAATGCAGATACAGTGGCAATGGCAGTGGTTCTGCATTGTCAAAGGGACAATATTAGCACAAGCTGCAATGGGACGAGGCTGGCATTTGTAGAATGGTACAGCAGCATGCCAACTATCCCCTTCCATGGCAATGCATGCAGGCAGTGCTACTGCAATGGCAATGCAATGGTTCTGTACCCATTGTGCTGGTAATGCTGTTATCTGCTAATCACTGCAGAACCCGATAGAAAAACTAAAAACAGTTTCCAGTGTTTCACAGATTTTATGAAACCGTGCGTTCCCCACGTACCTTCCCATAAATGCCCTTTTTACAGACGACTCAAGCACAAAATAGTAGAAAAAAGAAAAACACTTTTATTTCACAACAAGGAAACTAAACACAACAAGCAAAGTTATGAACAATGTATGTGCGCTGCTCCTGTAAACCTCAATCTCTAAAGTGTTAGAAAACCGTCTGCAAAGTTTACCACAGACGTTTCCTTTGCTGTGTCCCGCGCTGTCTGTATCGCAGCGTTAGATTCTGAATATAACTATACATCAACTGCGCAGTGCACTTCTTAATATTTACTCGGGAGCGTTCGCCAGGAGAAAAAAATGAATCGCTCAGGATCGCAGTGTATCCAGATCCCTGTCCCACCTGCTATAATGCTGTCTCCACAATACTGCACTCATTCAATCACTACCATTGCTGCAGGACGCAGAGATGTTTAGAAAGGAAAAAATCTCTCTGCTGGTGAACGCTACCCAATAAAAGTTGACAAAAAAAGGAATTCCCGAGTTGATTTACCCAAGATGTGTGAACAAAAATATAAAAAACCAACGGGATTATTGTGAAAAAAAAATTAAAAAATGATGCTACGGGATACAGCAAAGGGAAAGCAATGAGTTGCTTGTAAACACTGCAGGGGTTCTGGAACACAGACTGGTTTTACACTATTCCTCAGACCGAGGATAAAAAGCAGCTGAGCCTTGCAATGAAATCTGCTTCTACAATGAAGCCTAGAGCCGGGGAGCAAAATATATTTGAATACTCAAACGCTTGCTTGAAAATTTGGCAAAAAATGTTCCCGTTTGTCGGAACATGATTTATAAATTAATCAAACAGATATGCCTAAAAAACTATGTGTACATGATGTGTGAAAATAACACAGTACTTTATAGTCCTCCTCCCATAAGTTCTTCGGCAATTGTACGCAACAAGGCTTTTTTTTTGGAAGAAACAAAAGCAAACTAACAAAACCAAACAACGATTGGCAGGGTTTTTTTGTTATTATTATTATTACTTTCACTGTCTATTACAAGGTCAGCCTTGCCCATGACGTGGCAATCCGTACCCGTGAGTCATCCGTCAGCGAGGCTCAGCATTACCCAGCACCCTCGTGTTGAATTACTGCGAGCAACTCCAGAGAAAACACACACACTCCTGTGCGATTGGGTAACCTTGATACAGCGATTCCCATTCCGTTTAGGTGTCAAACTCCTCTTCGGATCATGATCCTGACATTCCCACATTCCCAAAGCATCCCCCCCCCCCCGGATAGGAGAACTACTGCCCAATGGTACTTTGAGATCTGTAGATACCAGTTTTACACAGTCCCATCTGTTTAACAGCACACTGTGTGGCTTTATTAAGTTCATTTAGCTTTTTTTAAAATATAAATGTTCCCAAGCAGGAGATTCTCTCTTTGCAAACACATTTCATCGTGGCACCCTTGCAGCCAGGGCTACATAGAGCACACTACATAGTGGCAGCTCCGGGTTGTAACATTCAAAGAATTACCTGGCCAGGTAGAGTCTTCATCGTTGCATTTTTCTTTCTTTTTAATTTTTTTTTTTTTTTTTTTTTAATTTGAATTTTTTTATTTTATTTATGAGCTTCACAGGAATAAAACTTCAATGAAATCCACATGGAGTATTTTTGTGCAGGAGTTCAGGGTGACAAATCTGGAAGGGCCCAGGCTGGGTAATGAAGTATTCCTGCCACGCCAGCTGCAGTAAAGAGGGGCAAGCGAGTGCAGTTCTGCTTTGTCCAGTGTTTGAAGATTAAAAGAGCTGTTACCTCTTATATATACATATAAAACATCCTGTCCTGTTTGCTCAACCTGCTTACAAATCGCTCCCAAGCGCCACGCCTTGAGGCAGGATTCAGTTCTGCTGCGTTTGTATTACACTGCGGTTGCAGTTTCTAGTTTTGTTACGTCTGTGCTGTCTCACCACGACTACCTGCAGATAGTCCCACCCCTCTGTCTGTTTGAAAAGGGCAGTCATTGTGAATGACTTGCTTAGGTCAATACATTTTTCTCCTGTGCTTTTCACGTGCGGCCGTGTCTTATTGGTGAGTTTTGTTTTATAGGGGTGCTTGGTAAAGCCAATAAGTTACTTATTTATAGCGTGCAAGTGTCCGACGTGGAATCTGTGATATATATAATAATTGCTAAATGTTTGCATATTTAAAATGAAAATGTGGTTATTTAACCTCTAACTCTGCCCTGTTTTTTTAATTGCTGGCAATGCAGTTGAAATGAAATTGAAGAAATTTAAAAGTTTGACTTGCTGGTTGGATATTTCCTTATAACTACTTTATGAGTAGACTAGAACATCATTTTGGAAGAATCAAAGAGAGACAGCAAAATGACAACAGAGTAAAAGCATGCAAATGATGTACAACAAGACGTCTGGGTCATGGTCCCATTTCCTTCTCCTAAATCTTATTTTTTCTTAAATACACTTTACAAGCATAGCAAAAATATAATCTTGAGAAATATTATTACCCTTTCATGAGGGCCTTTACACAGTTCATGAACAAAAACGTCTCTAACTGCAGCTGCAGTGAGGAAACGAACCGAGGCACTGTACAGCTATCCGGGCTCCCTGCCACTGCTATAGGCTGTGATTATCTTGAAGAGAGACTTACGTCAACGCTATTCTAGGAGGATATGCTGTACACAACACAGAGTGCCAAACCGTTCCTCTACGTCCCTCTCGTCCCCTTTGTCTACCGTCTCCAGTGCAATCCCAGATCCTTGCCAGGCTCTTAAAACCACGCTGTAATGAAAACCTTGCTGCTGCCGAGCAAGTCTGGGGGAAAAAAAAAAAAACCTTCAGAAAACAAACAACGTATTGCATTTATCGTGCAGAAAAGAAAAAACGAAAACAGAATCTCTTGTCTCGTCGCAGAAGTGAGCAAACGCTCCCTCAGTCCGCTGGGGAAATACAACGGTATTGTAACGGACGTGCGAGAGCGTTGCGTCTCTTCCTGGTGTAAAATGAATGTCCTCTGAGGCAAAAGTCACTCTGGAGGATGGAAATCTAAATTGTATTCCATTACAATTTGTATTAAATGAAGGTCCCTGGTCATGTCTTTTCCTCACACCAGGGAGTTGGAGTGGGAGTGCGGGTTCCCATTCTCGGAGCGCAGGGTGGAGAAGGCCACGGCGGGCGTGTCGTCGCAGGGCCGGTGGCGCCGACACACGTAGCACAGGATGCGCTTGAAGGTGTTGCGCATCTCCTGGTCGCGGTACGAGTAGATGATGGGGTTGACCAGCGAGTTACACTCCGCCAGCACCAGGAAGTACTTCTCATACAGCAGGACTTTGCAGCTCACGCAGTTCACCCCGTCCAGAATGAGGATAACCAGCCCAGGGGTCCAGCAGATCACAAAGGCACCTGAAAAGAGAGACAGAGAGAGAGTCAGCACAACAGCACCGTCACCCGGAACTCCACACCACTCAGGGCCACGGGTTCAAAGCCACTCCACTTTTAAGTAGTGCTGGGACGAGCACGGAATTTTCACGTTCGGATATTCGGTCATAATTTAAATATTCGTTCGGATATTCATTTTGAAAAAGTAATGAAAGCCATTATAATTGCTCAGAACACAGACAGCATAGCAGCCGGGGCAGTGGGCGTTGGCCTCGCTACACTGGCTTCCAGTGCATTTTAGAATTGAGTTTAAAATCTTACTATTGACATATAAAGCACTAAATGGCTTGGCATCGAATTACCGAAGACAGATTCTGGCTCCATGTAAACCTCTGCGCGCTGGTCCGCTAACGCTGGCTCTGTGCCTCCCACAGGTGAAATGTAAAGGAGAGGAGGAAGTGTGTTTAGTTATAAAGCCCCCAGACTCTGGAATCCACTGTCCGTCTCTAGGAGAGACGCTGCATCGGTCAAGATTTTTAAGTCAAGATCTATTGTCTAGCCTTCTTAACCTGCCTTCAAATATAATTGTTTTTATTTATTTGACTTGCTTATTTCTGTAATTTTGTGTTTTATCTGCGATTCTTATTCATTTCCTGTTTTCTTCAAATTCATTCATTCCTGTCTTTATACATTTTTTTTATTGTTAGTTTCTGATATTGTTATTCGTATAATTATGTATTGCTATTTTGTAATTTTTACTATTCTTTTTGAAACTTCAGATTTTTCTGTTTTAACCGACATGTGAAGCGCTTTGAGACACTGTGGTATGAAGGGCGCTATATAAAATTAATAAAATTGAAATTAGTCTCCGTAAGTCGCTTTGGATAAAAGCATCTGCTAAATGACTAATTCATAAAAAATAAATTGTGTTTAGTTTTTCATTTTGTAACATTAACATGATTTTTTTCACCTTTCAAATAAATCAGAGTTAATTTAAAAATAGAGGAGGCAATTAGAATCGTAAGTTTTATCTTTAAAATCTTTGAAAAACAAAGGGATGGTAATAAGACTCCCGTTGCACAGCAGTTTCACCCATTCCAGGATTAAATACAGGCTTGATTAGCCCCAGTGTATGGATAACAAGCTCAGGTGTGTGTTTTATTAAACTCATAGTAAAACCAGGAACGGATCTGCAATGGGAGTCCCATCCCTGCTTGAGTGTTAATGCTCACTTAAGCGGGCCAAGTTAAAGGTAGTTCATAGTGAGATCACTCCCGTTGCCCCACACTGTACCAACACAGGCTGCTGTGCAGTTTC